>NC_143069.1:19835151-19986666 GCF_052426305.1 Pelodiscus sinensis | reverse complement strand
GGATACTTTACAGAAGGATTTAATTCAGCTTTTGAAGATGCCCAATGGAAACTGCCTGTCTGAGTTTTCAACAGAGCTATTATGTCACGGGCAGAGTTGACTTTTGGCAGAAAAGATCAATGTTTTATTCAAAAAATGAGCAGCCCAAAAATGAAATATTTTGGACAGTCCCCAAAAATATTCTGACCAATAATACCAACATGGTGTCTCATGAGACTTGTAGTTTAATGGCCTTGTGTTGATAGTCTCTTCTATAGGCAGTCTGGACTTCAATTCCCAGGATGCACTGCAACCCAGAACACCTTATACTGGCTACTGAGACCAAGTGGGATGCATCCTGGGAGAGCCAGAGAGCCCAGGTCAAAGAGAAGACCAGGAGCAGGAGGCAGCTGAACGACAGCTCCCATGAGGCCCTTTTGCACCCAATTGAAATCTAAATATTTTATTTTACTGTTGAAATATTTCAATTTTTGGTATTCCATGGAAAAGTTGAAATTTCCCACAGGAATTTTTGAGAAACATTAATATAGATAGATAGATAGATTATATATATCTGTTTTACAGGAAAACCGCTGTTTTCCTACCAGTTTGAACATCGAATAATTCGTTGAGTTAGCTTATAATACAGTGGAATAGAGCCCAGCCAGTTGTGTGTGACTTTGCTTCCCAAGGACAAAATTTCTCTCTGGGATGTGACACTAATTCCTCCGGGCTTCCAAAAACCGTAGACATTTTAGGGGGTATTGAACAAAGTATATTGCCAGCCTCTCACACTCTGAGACAACCATATACCCCACATGCGTATCTCAGCCTTCAACCTTGGGCCTCACAATTGAGCAAATGGATGGGCACCAATTCCTTGACAAGGCCCAGTCTGTTAGGACTTATAGCAGTACTGTCATATCCTAGTCCATTAGGACAGGGCACATGGACTGGACAGCCCCAGGCAGCTCCAGCTCCCAGAGACAGGGATGGACACTTTCCATGAGAGCTTTCCCCGGGATGTGACCTTTCCAAGAGGGAGAAGTGGTAACACCCCGGGCGGGCAATGGAGGGTGGGGATCACAGGCAAAGGGTGGGACAAAGGAACCTCAGGGACTCAGATGCACAAGACATGGGACCCCTGAGGACTCTTTATCTTTATTCACTTTGATCACAGGCAGTTGGTTGTTGTAACTCTCAGCCATTCACACTGATTTGGGATCTGCCCATCCCCCACCAGTTACCAAATTTACCGCCAACCCCCATATTTCGCTGCCACGTGCTGGTGCCCCTGGTGACCCCAATGCTCTACAAAGGCTCTTACATTCATACTCGTCTTCAGGAGCGCTGCAGGGGTCACGCTGGACTCGCTCCCTGTGGAGAGTAAGTGACACACATTGGTGAGAAGCTGTGAGAAGCTTTCTTCCCAAGGCTGGTTCTCCTGCCAGGACCGTACAGCTCCCTTTAGCTCATACGCAGTTTCTTTGCATATTTTTCACCCAAATGACACTGGATTTCTGGCGCAGGCCTGCTCACACTGTGAGGGCTGGAAAGCTGAACATTGATCCCTGAGGCCGAGCTGTACAGCCGAGAGTCAGGGAGAGGGTCCCAGGACCGAGGGGCTCTGTGTCAGAACCTGGCAGAACCTGGAAACTGCCTCTTGCCTCCCCATGCGCCTGGTTCTCTCTGTGCTCAGAGCTGGTCACCCCATGGACTCCCTGGCTGTTCCCCGCATCACGTCCATCTAGGCCGGGGCCTGTTGATTTCCTGGTCTCCCTCTTGGGGCATCATGCAATTGATTAATTGGCTTGGGCCCCGTGGCCCTCAGAGGAGCTGCGGCTGGCCTCCCAGGCGGCAAAGGGTCAAAGTGGGGGAGGGAGCAGGAGTCTGGGGGAGCCCTGAGTGGAGGACGTTGGCTGCAGAGCAATGGGGAGTGGCCCTTAGGCAAGGTCTGAGGGGGTCCCCGGCAGGTCTCTGTGATGGGAGGGTGGGGAGGGGCCCCTCAGAGCCCTCTGACTGGGTGGGGCAGACAGCGAGCCAGTAGCAATTAGCAGCTCCCCTGGCACTGGGGGCAGCTGGGGCCCAATGAGCTGGTCTCCCAGGCTAGGTCGTTTGGTGCCATTTTGTGGCCAACCAAGTGTCACCAATGGGGGGGAGGGGAGGGCAAACGGGGCAGCCACTCTGGGGCCTGGTGATTTGGCCCCTGTTGCTGCAGTCGAGCCCCACACCCCTTAAATCACTGCTGAAGTGCTGGGTGGTGCGGGCCGGGCACGTCTCGCCCAGCGGCCTGGCAATTCTGTCTGCAGCCCGGCCGACCAGCCCCAAACCCTGAGCATAGAACAGTCACTTTCCTTCCTTCACACCCCTGGGGCAACTACGACCTGCGCCCGCTGCTGCCGGCGAATGGGACGGGAACATGTCTCTGGCAAACCCCCTTGTAACCCCCAGACCCCACTTCCACCGGAGACTTCCAGCTGCCCTGGGCTTTTTGAAAACTGCTCCAGAACAAAAACACCCCCCCCCCCCCTCACCTCACCCTCCTCCTCTCCCCACACACACAGAAGGACAGCTGGAGACAGACAGACAGCCCTTCTGCGGGGCAGAGAGAAGGGACCCTGACTGGAAAGGAGATGGGAGAGGGAACAATCTCCTACCTGTGAGCCCTTCGCAGAGACCCAGCTGGAAGCAGCGAGACAGTGATCAGAGACGGGGCCACATTTCCTCGCGGGCAGAGGGAGACAGAGATGAGTGATACAGCTCCAGCCCCTCATTGTACTGACACAGTGCTCCAGCCCCACGGCGTGGCCCAGCGCTCTCCCGCACCAGCCCCACTGACTGGCCCTGGGAACAGCGTCCCCAAGTCTCACTGTGTTACTTCCACCCTCCCAGTGTTTCGTGCTCTACACAAAGCCCCAGGTCTGAGAGTCGGGAAGGCAGTCAGAAACTCGGCTTTTATTTAAAAAGAGTAGACGTGTAACCTCAGGCTGTGTCTACATTGGCAAGATTTCGTGCAAAAGCTATGTACACTGGCCGTGAGTTTTTGCGCAAGAACACTGACGTTGTAATGTACAAAATCAGTGCTTCTTGCGCAAATACTCTGATGCTCCAGCTCAGGGATAAGCCTTCTTGTGCAAGTATTCTTGCACAAGAGGCCAGTGTAGACAGCAACGTTAATTTCTTGCGCAAGAAAGCTCGATGGCTAAAATGGCCCTTCAGAGCTTTCTTGCGCGAGAGAATGTCTACATTGGCATGAATGCTTTTGCGCAAAAACACATTTCTTGCGCAAAAGCACAAGCCAGTGTAGATGCTCTTTTGCACAACTACTTCAATCTTGAGCTGGTCAGGGTGACTGGAGGCTGTGAGAGGGCATGAAATTTTCCACCAGAAATTGTACTGCAGTAGCAGGTACAGGGATGTGAGAACCAGGAAGGCTGATCTGTGAATTCACCCCCAACCGTCCCAGTACAAGACAGACGCTTGCGCCAACCAGCAGGGGTCACTGCTCCTCGGGTTTGGCTTGGACAAAGGTGCCCATCTGTTTGGTGTTCGTGTCTCGGAGCTGTGCCAGCTGCCTCTGGCCACGGCGGAGCAGATACTCGATGTGCATCACATCGGCCCGGGGGATGCTGGCGTTCTTCCGGAACTCAGCCTGGATGAGAGGCAGGAATCCCGGCTTCTCCCGGCCGGCGCGCAGGAACTGCCTGTATAGGCTCATGACGTGCTTCTGCAGCTTGCTATGCTGGGCCATGGTGCACCTGGGGGGCCTGCCCAGGCCACGGGGGGCCAGCGCCACGAGGCAGGGGCTGGAAGTGAACAGAGGCGGAGATGTTAGAGCAGCATCTCATTCCCAGACGCGCCTGTGCAGGCATTTCCATGCACTTTTCACCCCCACCTGCTTGGGTTACCAGATGGTTTAAAAAAAATACCGAACAGCAGGGGCCGGGGGGGGGGGGGGGAGGGCGGGACTGGCTGGAAGAGAGGGGGTGGGGGGGAACCGGCCGCCGGGAAGCGGGTCTAGTTGGGTTGAGGACCAAGAGGTGGGGGAACCGGCCGGCAGCGCTGCAGAGATGTACCAGAGCCTGGGTCGGATTCATCTTTGGTGGGCCCTGGCTCCTAGACCATAGACACACTCCCCCCCCCCCACCCCCCCGGAGGCCCTAGGGAAAATGGCACGCCGGCCCTGTGGACATGGTGCCCTCTCTGTTTCCCTTGGCCCCGTAGGCACTAAGCTCCACTCCTGCCGCCCAACTCCTACAAGGCCCGACGGATTTCTCTGTGGCCCCCGACCCAAAAAAGGATCCCCCCAGCCCTGTGTTAGGGGATACGAGGGAGTCTGGCTGGGACGTAAGTGCAAATAACTCTGCTCTTAGCAGCTCTGAACCGATGGGCTCTGCCCTGTGCCCCAACCAAGAACCCTAACATAAGAACGGCAGTACTGGGTAGCCTGTCTGCTGACAGTGGCCAGCACCAGGTGCCCCAAAGAGGGTTGACCAAAGACAATGATCAAGCGATTTGTCTCCTGCCATCCTTCTCCAGCCTTCCACAAACAGAGGCCAGGGATACTATTTCTATCTCCTGGCTAATGGCCTTTTATGGACCTAACCTCCGTGAAATTATCTAGCTTCTCTTTAAATCCTGTTATAGTTCTAGCCTTCACAGTCTCCTCTGGCAAGGAGTTCCACAGGTTGACTACACGCTGTGTGAAGAAGAACTTTCTTTTATTAGTTTTAAACCTGCTACCCATTAACTTCATTTGGTGTCCTCTTGTTCTTCTATTATGGGAACTAATAAATCACTTTTCTTTATTCACCCTCTCCACACCACTCATGTTTTTATAGACCTCTATCATATCCCCCCTCAGTCTCCTCTTTTCTAAACTGAAAAGTCCCATCGCTTTAACCTCTCTTCATATGGGACCCGTTTCAAACCCCTAATCATGTTAGTTGCCCTTTTCTGAACCCTTTCCAAGGCCAAAATATCTGTTTTGAGGTGAGGAGACCACATCTGTACACAGTATTCAAGATGTTGGTGTCCCATAGTTTTATACAGGGGCACCCTGAGTTACCAAACCACATGGCAGTGCCCATTAAAAACCCACCAGGACTTACCCAGCGTTTATATGCAGAGGTCCCGCACCAGCAGCGGTCTGCACTGGACAGGAAACCATCCGCCCAGCACGCGCGGGAAATCACAGGAACCCAGCCTGGACGGTCCGATGCCCCAGCCCTGACAGAAGAAAATCAAGGTGTGCTTGAAGTGCCACGCCCACCATCCCTTGGTCCTCTGGGGCATTCGGCACATCCTGCTGGGTGAAAGGGCCGGTCACAGCTCCAGGGTCTGTCACACTTCAGGGCCTTTGGCAGCTCCTATTCACCGGGGTCAGGCAGATAATCGCCCCGAGCTTTCCCAGCACTTTTCAGCATCAGCTCTCAAAGGGGGGCAGCGTGACCCCCATGGGATCAGGGGAATGTAAAAGAAGGAATGGGGCGGGGCAGGGGAGGCAGCCAATGGCTTCTCCTAATGCAGTGGTCCCCAACCATTTGAGGTTGCCGGGCGCCAAGGGGCGTGGCCGTTTGCCCGCAGGGCGCCCTGGCGCGGGGACCCCCATTGTGCACCTGGGGGCGGGGACCCCCCCATAGCCACATTGCCAGGCGGGGCCCCCCCATAGCCACATTCCCATGGCCGCCCCCCCCCACAAGCACCGCACGCCCAGGGCCGGGCCCCCCGCCAAGCGCCAAGCGCCCGGGACCGGCGATCTCCCCCGAAGCACCGCGCGCCCGGGGCCGGCGCACCCTGCAAGCGCCACGCGCCCGGGGCCTGCGCTCCCCCCATGCACTACGTGGCCAAAGCGCGGCAGCCAATCTGCGGCGCCCCCGGGGCCGGCGCTCACTGTGCACCATGCGCCCGGGGCCAGCTCCGGCACCGCACATGCGCCACGTGCCTGGGGCCAGGCCAGCCCTGAGCAATTGGCGGGCGCATACAAATGCGGGCACCGTGTTGGGGACCACTGTCCTAATGTTAGCAGTGGGGACACCAAGTTCGGAAGTGAATGGTTAACCAGTAAGCCGGTTATGGTTAACCAGTGGGGGCTGGAGCAGCCCTCCACCAGCCATAGGCAGAGGGCACTCTGGCACACCACGGGTAGGGTTGCTCAGCAGTCACAGCAGTGTGCCACGGGGGTAGGTGTTGGGGCTGCTCCAAGTCCATCTTTAACACGTTCTACGTGTCCCATTTAATCGGTTAACTGGTTCAACATATTGTTTAACTGGTTTTAGCTAATTAAATGAGATTTTACATCCCTGGCACCAAGGTGGCTAAAAGTAGGGTTGAACTGGGACTAGAAATTCCAGGATTTTGACTTTTTTTTCTGATCTCACACAGTTCTGCAAATAAATTCACATTTTGTTTAGATTTTAACTATTTTTAAATGTATTACGGTGGATTACGGAAGATAAACTTTAAAGAGACGAAACGAAGAGTCATTTCAGGAATGGAAAACTACATTTTAATGTTCTGAAATGGTGGAGTTTTCCCCTTCCAAACAAAAGGTCACTAAAATCAGTGTTTTCCAATGGAAAAACACCCCCTCTGAAAACTTCCTTCCAGCTCTAGTTAAAACGGCCGTATTTTGAAGTGTATAATCAACCTCTGGAACTCACTGCAAAAGGATATTAATGATGGCGAAGGAAAGGGGAGGGAATCATAGAATCATAGAGCTGTAAGAGACCTCAGAAGGTCATCAAATCCAGCCCCCTGCTCTAGGCAGGACCAATCCCAACTAAATCAACCCGGCCAGGGCTTTGTCAAGCTTAGACTTAAACACCCGCTGTGTACAGCCTGTCTGATCCCGTCTGGGGAAGCATGGGTGGGAAGAAAGAATTAGACAGGGTTAGACAAACCCGTAGGTCTTGGTTGACTTCGTCCTGCTTCAGGGCAGGGCGCTAAACTTGGGGACTGCTCTAGTCAGACCAACATTTCAATCAATCTTGTCAAGAAACAGGCAAAAAAAAAACCCCAACCCAAACCAGGGAGAAACACGTTCCTTTGTTTGTAAACACAGACACAGAGAACAGCTCCTTCCGCTGGAGGGGTGGGAATAAAGAAAATAATCCCTCGCCCCCTCCCCTTCCTATTTGGTCCTAAAGGATGAAGATTTGTGCAGGCTGCGGGGGCAGGACTGATACTCAGGGAACGGGAGCATGGGGGAGAAGTGGGCAGCTTGCTTACAATCCAGGGGCAACCCCGTGTCTCGGGGCTGGCCCAGCAGAGGCAGGATTTCTGCAGCGCAGGGGGACACGAGGTGAAACAAGCAGCGACTCGGCCGATTGGGGCTTGTTATTGTAGGGTCGCATTGAAGCAGACACTGGCACCAGCGTCACCTCCAAGAGCGAGGGGAGTGCGCGGCCTGGTAACCCCGGACGGACCCGGACCTGGACCCCCCTGCGCTGGGGGGCCAGGAGTCACCGCCCCCCGCCCCTCACCTCCGCCTCCTGCCTGCTCGCAGCTCCCGGGCCCGCGGCAGCAGCTGTGCCAGCCGGCTCCGAATGTTGAAACACCAGCAACATTAGCCCTCGCTTCCCATTGGCTGGAGGGCCCCAGGGGCGGGCGCAGGAAAGGGGAAGCTCCGCCCTTCGAGGGCCACGTGGGCCGGCAGTGGAAGTTGCAAGTCAGCTGGAGGAGAGAGGGGCCCGGCCCGGCCTGCGCACGTGGCTTTCACCGCAGCGCTCACCTGCCCTCACGCCCCACGCTCCTGCTTTTCCCTCCCTGCGTTGTTCGACCCAACCCTCACCCAGGCATCCACCCAGTTCACCCCGATTCTCACCCCTTTTTAAACTTGTTCCTAAGAAACCCCGATCGGTTCCTGGGAAATTCCCAACAACTCTTATCAGTGGTGCCTGTTACATACCAGCTGGGTTTTCCCTGTGATATTTACATACCCCCTGCCTCCTTTTTTCGCCCCTCCCATTTTTTCCTCCCCTGTTCATTTTGGTTCTGGACATACAACACTCCAGTCGTCTGAAGAAGTGGGCTATGCCCAGGAAAGCTCATGATCCCATTGACACGGTTTGTTAATCTTTAAGGTGACTATATGTTGTGTTTTAAGTTTTTCCTGTTACAGACTCACTCAGCTACCCCTCTGAAACTCGTGGGCTCTGTCTACACTGCAGGCTTCTTGCACAAGAACTGTTTTGCAGAAGAGTTCTTGTGCAAAAGGTCTTCCATACGAGCGCGTCCACACTGCCATGTGCTTTTGCAGAAGAGATGTGCTTTTGCACAAGAGCATCCATGGCAGTGTCGACACTCTCTTGCACAAGAAAGCTCTGATGGCCATTTTAGCCGTAGGGGTTTTTTGCGCAAGAAATTCATGTTGCCTGTCTACACTGCCGCCTTCTGGAAGAGCTCTTGTGCAAGAGGGCTTATTCCTCGTGGGGAGAGGAATAACTCTTCCAGAAGAAGCCCTGTTTGCTGATGCTGTACTGTAATACTTGTGCAAAAACACACACGCAGTGTAGACACTCTGCAAGTTTTTGCGCAAGAACAGCTGTTCTTGTGCAAAAAGCCTGCAGTGTAGACATAGCCTTAGAGGGGCAACCCCAACAGTCATTACTAACAAGGAGTCCTGTGGCACCTTGAAGATTTATTTGGGCATCAGCTGTTGCGGAGGAAAAGCAGGTCCAAGTGTTTTTTACCCCTGGAAGCGGATGCCCAAATACACGTGTTAGTCTTTAAGGTGTCCCAGGGTGCCTCTGTTTAAACAAGTGGAAGAGAAGGGCCTGTGTGCACCTCATAGGATGCCAGGCTAGACTGAAGATCACAATGGCCCTCTCTGGCCTGGAAGTTAATGAATGGTTACATCTGGCCAGGCTGCCTCTCTTTATGCTTGCATTAACTAACTGGGTTATTTGCAGGTGTTGTACTCAGTCCAGCTGTGTCGGAGCGCCTGCTGCTGGAGGAGAACGGAAAAGTTTTGTTACCTGGTTTGTAAGTCTGGAGCCTTCTCTACTGCATGAGGTACAAGCCACCTGGCTCTTCGCTAAAGTTGCAGAGCCGAGTCACTATCGCTGGATGTGGTCTCCGTGCCCAGAGTCCCCAGAGACCACAAACCAGATAAGATTCGAAATCGCCCAAGCAGATTTTTTGCGTAACAACATGCAATAATAGTTGCCAGCGAACAGACTCAGCGCTGCGCCGCTACACTTTATGGAAGCCGTGGCAATGTCCTAACACCCACTGAGCACCATCCAGTGCCCCCACACAGTCAGCTGGTGAACACCATTTGAGGTGAACTTTTATACATTCCTGACGTATCAGGTTGCTACCCCCTGTTACCTGGTTACCGTCCCTTACCTTGCAGAAGGGGGCTTACTTCCTAGTCTTCATACTGTCAACTTACTATCTGTTATGCTGTCAACTTTGACCTGGTCCTGAACATAGGTCGGTATGTACTTTATTTGTGGGAGGTAAATGGTACCAAGATGTTCCTCAGGACAATCCACAGAACTACAGACCGGTCAGCCTCACCTCACTCCCCGGAAAAATCATGGAGGGGATCCTCAAGGAATCCATTTTGAAGCACTTAGAATAAGGAAAGGGATCAGGAGCAGTCAGCATGGATTCACCAAGGGCAAGTCATGCTTGACCAACCTGATTGCTTTCTATGACGAGGTAACTGGCTCTGTGGACATGGGGAATTCAGTGGATGTGATATACCTGGACTTATTCTTGCCAGCAAGTTAAGGAAGTATGGATTGGATTAATGGACTGTAAGATGGATAGAAATTGGGCTAGACTGTTGGGCTCAATGGGTAGTGATCAACAGCTCGATATCGGACTGGCGGTCAGTTTCAAGCAGAGTACCTCAAAGACCGGTTCTACGGTCGGTTTTGTTCAACATCTTTATTAATGACTGGATGAGGGGATGGATTGCGCCCTCAGCAAGTTTGCCTATGTCACTAAGCTAGGGGGGAACGTAGATACATTGGAGGTAGGGTATATGGTGCAGAGTAACCTAGATATATTGGAGGATTGGGCCAAAAGAAATCTGATGAGGTTCAACAAGGACAAATGCAGAGTCCTGCACTTAAATGGAAGAATCCCAAGAATTGTTATAGGCTGGGACCGACTGGCTAAGCAGCAGTTCTGCACAAAAGGACCTGGGGGTTACAGTGGATGAGAAGCTGGATATGAGTCCACAGGGTGCCCTTGTAGCCAAGAAGGCTAATGGCATATTAGGGTGCATTAGGAGGAACATTGCCAGCAGATCTAGGGAAGTGATTATTCCCCTTTATTGGGATGTGGTGAGGCCACGTCTGGAGTATTGTGTCCAGTTCTGGGCCCCCCACTACAGGAAGGATGTGGACGCATTGGAGAGGGTCCAGTGGAGGGCAACAAAAATTATTAGGTGGCTGGAGCACATGACTTAGGAGAGGCTGAGGGAGTTGGGCTTGTTTAGTCTGCAGAAGAATGATGGGGGATTTGATAGCAGCCTTTAACTATCTGAAGGGAGGTTCCAAAGAGGATGGAGAGAGGCTGTTCACAGTGGTGACGATGGCAGAACGAGGAGTGATGGTCTCAAGGTGCAGTGGGGGAGGTGTAGGTTGGATATTAGGAAAAACTCTTTCCCTAAGAGAATGGGGAAGCACTGGAATGGGCTAACTAGGGAGATGGTAGAATCTCCATCCCTAGAGGTTTTTAAGTCCTGGTTTGACACAGACCTGGTTGGGATGATTGAGTTGGGATTGGTCCTGTTTTTGGGAAGGGGGCTGCACTCGATGACTCCTGAGGTCTCTTCCAGCCCTGGGATTCTATGATTCTAAGGCAAGGGACTTCTTTTATTTGAGAGCCCCAATTCCTTCAACAGCAGTATAGGTCCAATCCATGGAGCTCCTGAAGAGCAGCTCCGCATCCCTTTCTATGGCAGCCCAACTGTCCTTGGAACTGGTCAGACCAGTGTGACATCCCCCTGTGTAGGCATAATGAGCTAACGTGTCCTTCACTCCCATGCACCAACTTTGCCACTTATCAACTATGTTTTTAATTTGTTCGAAGGGAAAGCTGAATGAAGCCAAAATTAATGAGTGTTTTAACTTGTAACAAAATACAGGACTGTGTAGCACTTTAAAGACTAACAAGATGATTTATTAGATGATGAGCTTTCGTGGGCCAGACCCACTTCCTCAGATCCACTATTTGATCTGAGGAAGTGGGTCTGGCCCATGAAAGCTCATCATCTAATAAACCATCTTGTTAGTCTTTAAAGTGCTACATAGTCCTGTATTTCGTTTCAGCTACACCAGACTAACACGGCTACATTTCTATCACTGTTCTAACTTGTGTTTCTGTTCCCAGGAAATGTTGAAACGGTAGATTCCTAGGGACTGTCAAGTAGAAAGATTGACCCAAATTAGTTACTTGTTTACTTTCTTTGGCTCCACTGGAATCTTACAACAGGGATTAACTAGCTCCATTCATATCTATAATTAACACAAACAAAATCTACGTTTAGTGACAGGTAAGGTTTCCTGAGCACATGTCTAACAATCCAAACATTTAAAATCAGAAGTTAGTGGAAGGAGGCTGAAAAAGGTGAGGCTTTCGAGAGAAAAATTGCCCGAGAAAGGGTTATTTTGAACTCCAATTTACTCTGTACCAACCCATTTTTCCATTAAACCAACCTGAAGTACTATAAATAGGACTCAAAGTTTATGTCCTATGTTTTAGTTTTTGTCATAAACACCACAAGAAAAAAATATAAAACAAATGGGAAAAAAGGGAGGACACGAGTTATGACAAAGCAAACAGTTGACAGGAGAAGCTAAAATTGAAAAAAAACCTATAACCAGTAACATAAAGGATAATTAGGAAATGTTTAAATATATCGGGAACAAAAGAAATCAGAGGAATGGTAAAGATCCATTACTGTATAAGGCTGGTCAAATTGCCAATCATGATGACAAAAAAGAAACTTCAGCAACCTGCTTGGAATTTAATGCGTTGAACTACACACAAGCCATAAAGATTGGATATCTTTCTAAATCGTATGTGGTAGCTCAACCGAGGGATGCTAAATTGCACTTAATCAGCTAATCCAGTAGTTGGTGGAATTTCCATCGACTACTCAATTAGTCAATAAGGGTATGTCTACATTAGCTCGTTAATTCGAGCTAGGTTGGCAAAGCAGGCAACCGGAGTTGCAAATGAAGCCCGGGATTTAAATAGCCCAGGCTTTATTTGCAAATTCCCGTCCAGTCGCCATTTTGAAATTCCACTAGCCCGAAGTAATTGCCGCGCGGCTATAGAATGAGATGTAACAGTTAATTCGAACTAAGGACTTAGTTCGAATTACCGTTTCACTGCCACATGTAGCCGGCAGGAAGGGACCTCGAGAGGTCGAGTCCAGTCCCCTGCCCTCATGGCAGGACCCAGTACTGTCTAGACGAGTGTTTCTTAAACTTTTTAAGACCGAGGAACACCAAACAATTTTTTTTTTAATGAGGATTTTTTGTTGACTCCTGAGGTCTCTTCCAGCCCTAGGATTCTATAAATGTGCTTGGTACCTGTGCCTGGACCTTTATGCTTGATCTGGCTTATACTATTTCTCTTTCCTGCCTGCGGTTCCACTGAGCCAAAGTCTTGCTTCCTAGATTTCAGGCCTGTTGCTGTTTTTATGTTACCACCCTTTATTCAGGCCTGCTGATTTTATGTTACCAACCCGCAACTTACTACAGAGGCAACTGAGTCCCAAAAAGGAGGAGCAGCTTGTTCAAAAACACAGCAAGCCAGTGGCAGCACTAGGAATAGGACCCGTATGTCCCAACTCCCTGTCCCCTGCTGTACTAACCAGACCAAAATACTTTGACCACCAGGGTCTGAAGCCCCACAGACAGGGGCCACGGATGGGGAGGGGGAGAGGCAAAGGGGGCAGTTGTCCCGGGAGCTGATGATTTTAAAGGGTCCAGGCCTCTGGGTCACTGTATCGACTATTATGGCAGCCGCCACTGCCAGAAACCCGGGCAAATGAAATCAATCCTAGAGCTCTGTCTGGTGCAGGGTGGGTGGCGCTAAGGCCTGATTGGCCCTCGCCTTGCCCCTCCTACCTTTAGCTTTGCCCCTTTGAGGGGGTCTAGAGCCGACCCCCCCCATACATTACTCAGGGCCCGACAACGTCTGTCACCAGCCCCGTTGACATGAATGTGCCCCAAATCCCTCAGACCCAGTACAGTCCCCCTCTCCTCCCCCCCCCCTGCATCCTTAATTCTTCTCTTGTCATCTGATTGCTTCAAGCAGTGTTACAGGCTGGGGACCGACTGGCTAAGCAGCAGTTCAGCAGAAAAGGACCTGGGGATTACAGTGGATGAGAAGCCGGAGATGAGTCAACAGGGCGCCCTTGTAGCCAAGAAGGCTAATGGCATATTAGGGGGCATTAGGAGGAGCATTGCCTGCAGATCCAGAGAAGTGATTATTCCCCTTTATTCGGCTCTTGTGAGGCCACATCTGGAGTATTGTGTCCAGTTCTGGGCCCCCAACTACAGGAAGGATGGGGACGCATTGGAGGGAGTCCAGGGGAGCTTGACCAAAATGATTCGGGGTATGGAGCACATGACCTATGAGGAGAAACTGGGGGATTTGGGCTTATTTAGTCTGCAGAAGCAAAGAGTGAGGGGGGATTTGATAGCAGCCTTCAACTTCCTGAAGGGAGGTTCCAAAGAGGATGGAGAGAGGCTGTTCTCAGTAGTGAGGGATGGCAGAACGAGGAGTGATGGTCTCAAGGTGCAGTGGGGGAGGTGTAGGTTGGATATTAGGAAAAACTATTTCCCTAGGAGGGTGGGGAAGCGCTGGGATGGGTTCCCTAGGGAGGTGGTGGAATCTCCATCCCTAGAGGTGTTTAAGTCTCGGTTTGACAAAGCCCTGGCTGGGATGATTGAGTTGGGATTGGTCCTGCCTTGGGCAGAGGGCTGGACTTGATGACTCCTGAGGTCTTTTCCAACTCTAGGATTCTATGATTCATCCGTGTGATGTCACTGGAGTCGCAGGGAGGTACACTGTGGGCGAAAGCCCCGCTCTTGCTTCTGGTTTTGTACAGGCGGCCGTGAAAGTAACTTTACAGTTTCTCACAGGTACTGTCCTGTTGCAGCCCAGGTCTTTGCAGTTCTTGCTGGAGCTGCGCACCAGGGCACTTTCACCTCTGTGTTCAGGATTCAGAGTTATCTCTTTTCCCAAAGATCTTCCCTGGAGCTGTTCAGAGAGAGCTTGCTCCCTCTCGCCACAGTCTCTCTTAAGGCAACCATGTTCTTCAGAGCCTCTGGCCTGACGTGGAACAGGACGGGGGACACCACAGAAGAGGCCAAATTCGCCGGGGGAAACACTCCAAGGAAATGGATGCTAAAGAGGGTCCATTCGCCAAGACTCATGTGCAGGGCCTCTTTGATTTCAGTGTTGTCACTGTAGACCAGCGCGCGCCCGTTGAGATTATGGTCCCTGAGCCTCTGTTTGTACAGCGGGACGTTTTCCTCCTTCAAGCCGATTGTGTCCATCTGGAAGAGAAGTGGGAGCACCCGTTAGTGCCGTGCATCTACTGAACATGTCGCCAAACACGTTTTTAGGAAGGGTCCGCTATAGCTCCCGAGAGGAACCTGTCTGGGCTTGCTCAGATTCTAGCAAACAAGGCGGGCCGGCCGGCTGTGGGGCCAGGTATGGTACCCGGCACACCCCACTGCCGTGTGCTTGGATTCTGTTAGGGGCACCGCTGAGCAAGTTGGCACGGCAGGGGAAATAGCATGCTCTCTGCAGGCAAAAGCTAGCAATGCAGGGGCCACTGGAGGGGTGTGTTGAAATGAAGAGGGAAGGTTTCCTGACCCTGCTTGTAGGCTGGAGGGAAGCATGCAGTCAGCCTGACTGGGGTCGAGTTGGGCCTCTCGACCTAAGGCTATATCTACACTGCGGGCCTTTGCAGGCAGAGAGTATGCTAATGAAGCACTCATTAGAAACTTCTTGGCACTCATTAGCATGCTCTCTGCAGGCAAAAGCTAGCAGTGTAGACATAGCCTCAGGGTTCTTGTGTGTTATTCTGGATAAGGGGTATTACGCTGCAGGCCTCCAGCAAGAGTATTTATGTTTTTACCTCTCTTCTCTCTGGAGTGCATAACAGACAGCTACGGGTCTCCCAGTCTTAAAACCGACCCAAGTCACTTCAGAGCGTAAAGGATGAACCCGGGGAGAGCCAGCCAATGGCTTCGGGGTTGGAGGAAAGAGCTGCAAGGAACCGAGTTGTTCCAAGAAGAAATTTTTTGTGCAAACCAAGAGTCAGGAAAGCAGAAAGTGGGGGAACTAGCAGAACCCGGACTGTGGCCTTGCCCCCTACATCACCCTTTCCCCCTCATCCTCACTCTGCCCATTCCCCCTCATGTGCCCCCCCTACTCCTGAGGCCTCAAACCCACACTGTGCCTTCCCCGAAAGCCCCCATCCCACACCGCCTGTTCCCCTCAACATCCTACCCCCACTAGTTCTCGCTCCTCTCCCTCCAGTTATGCACCAGTTATGTGGGACAGTTTTCTCCCAGCTCTGGGGCCCATAGTCAGGGCTGTCCCTAGGCCCATGGGAAATATGTAGCTGCATAGGGCACCGGAAAATTTGGGCACCAAATTTTTGAGTTCCCCAATGCAGCAGCCATGTGTTCTTGTATGTCTGAGGATATGCCTCTGCCGGTTCGTCTCTGGGGACGCTCTGTCCTGTCTGCTGCAGGGCTTTTCCCTTCGCCCTCCCCCACGTGCTCCTCTCAGCTGGCAGTGTAATCCACACACCTAGTGTGTGTGGTTCACTGTCCCTTCGTGTGGCAATTGGACCTCTTACAGCCAGAGATAAGAACAAGGGAGCTCTACATCCTAAGCTGGGAGCCAGCTGCCTTCATGGCTCCAGCTGTCGAGGCCTCTAGGGGTGTGTCTAAACTACATGGCTCCATCGATGGAGCCATGTAGATGAGGCTGATCGGCAGAGGGAAATGAAGCCGCGATTTAAATAATCGCGGCTTCATTTAAATTTAAATGGCTGCCGCGCTCTGCCGACCAGCTGATGATCAGCTGTTTGTCGGCAGATCGGGGCAGTGTGGACGCTCCCGTCGACATGAAAGCCCTTTGTCGACCTCCCCCTGATGCCTCGTGGGATGAGGTTTACCGGGGAGGTCGACAAAGGGCTTTCACGTCGACGGGGAAGCGTCCAGACTGCCCCGATCTGCCGACAAACAGCTGATCATCAGCTGGTCGGCAGAGCGCGGCAGCCATTTAAATTTAAATGAAGCCACGATTATTTAAATCGCGGCTTCATTTCCCTCTGCCGATCAGCCTCATCTACATGGCTCCGTCGACGGAGCCATGTAGTTTAGACACACTCCTAGAGGGCCTAGGTTCAAATCTGCTACGGGGTTCAAATCAGCAGCTGCAGCAAGCTAGCAAGCAGAGAGGATCTGCAACTCTGCTCTAGTTCCTGAGCCCTGCTTGGGGTAGGGAGGTAGAAGGAACGACCAGACCTCCAGCAGAAGCTGCATGAGGGGAAAAGGCCCAGGCAATCCTGCAGAAGGGCCCTCAATTATTCAGGGCCCCACGATTTGCAAAGATGGCTCTGCCTGTAGCCATCATCTGTGGGCACCTGCTGTCACATGAATGACCTGCTTCTTGCGATGAAGAGGCATGGACATTCTATCGACAGCTGGCCCTGCTCGAAGGAAGGAAACCCAAGGGTGACCCACCTCTCGGCAGACATCCTCCACCGTCATACCCAGCAGAGTGCAGGCGCTGAGCTTGTCGAATTTCTTTGTCCGTTTCAGTCTGTGGCTGCCACGTTGCAGCTCCATCTGTCTTTTCAGGGATGGGTCCAAATTGACCGTGAAGGGGAGGTAGAAGAGGGCCTCCTCCACCCGAAACCTGCCGCACAGGAAAGTGTGGAACAGCTCGGGATCCTGGTCCAGTTCCAGCAGCTTTTCCATCTGGCCTTTCAGCATGTCCAGCTCTTCCATGTACTTCTCGTAGACCTCCCACAGAGACATGTCGGGGCGGAGCGGGCTTCCGTGGCAGCTGCCCATTCGACTCCTCTGCTCCTCATCCTCGATGCACTGCAAGAGCCAGCTCAGACGGCACGGCCACTGGTTGGCAAGGAGCACCCATTCCACCACCTTCTTCGGACACACTTCATCCTTGGGGATGTTACTCGCCAGCAGCCTGATGGTGATGGTGACGGTGTTCACGATGCGCCGCATCTGCACCACGTTGTCTGTCATGAATTCCTTCAAGGCGTCATCCAGGAGGTAGTCGAAAGCATCTTGAATGAGGTCTTTGGCTCGGATACCTTTCCCGCAGCTGCCGGTTCCCAGCGCTGGGGTTCCAACCATGAGAGGTATCTGGCTGTCCTCTGCAACTGGATTCTGGGCATCGTGGTTGGCCGAATGGTAGCGAGAGATGTTGAGGAAGTCAGAGCTGGCTTCCATCTTGCCATCCTGCCAGAAGCCGACCTCTGCCTCTAGCTGCTCCTTGCGCGCGATGATATTCCTGATCAGCCTCCGCTTGGTGTCGCAGTCCATCCGAGGGACAGAGAAGGGCAGGGTGACGATGCGGTTTAAGAACTCGTAGCCGTTGTTGGCCATACCTCTCATATACTTGGAGCTTTCCACGCAGTCGACAATGATGCTGGAGTCAACAGCCAGGATGGAGATGAAAGGGGCGTCATCGTCTGAGAGGAGGATGTTCATGGCATCAAGGACGCCCACCACCTTGTCAGGGCTGCATGTATCCAAGTGGGTGATCTCCAGCACCACCCGCAGCTTCCGCCGCTGGAAGATCTCCATGTACTTCAGGAACCCAGTGATTGTCCTGATTTCGCTTTTCACGAAGCTCATGAAGCCCAGCTGTGCGCTGAGAGCCGTCTGGTTCATCTGTCTCTCCAGCTGGCTCTTCTGGGTGACGATAATGTTTCGTACCACTGTGATAGTGAGCCGTATGGCAGCTGCTGCAGAGACGCTGACAGCCGTCACCCCAATGCCTTCCACGACAGCTATGGCGTCTCCCGAGGCATCCCCGATGGGGATCCCAAACACTAGGAGGAGACCACCCACCCCAATAGCTACCATGATCAAAAGGATCACAGCCACCCACAGCGGGAGGAAGAGGAACTTTTTGCTAACCCATTCCTGATCCCCTGGTCTTTCGATGATGCTACATTTCCTGTCTATGGTCCTGTAAATGCTCATGGGTAGGAGACCAAAGTGGCTTTCGATGCCGTCGCACAGTGTGGTAATGAGGCCTGCCCAGAGCTGGTCGCAGCCCGCGTACTCCCAGGCGCTGAAATGGATGAAGACGTGTTTCACGTTCCTTCTCCACTTCTGCTGCTCCGTCAGGACCGGCCGGTAGAAGATCATGAGTAACAGGAGCTTGAGTAGATCCCGGCCAGTGTTGTCACTCTGCATCTTCTGCGTCCGCTGAAATTCCTCCTGGTCTTTCTTCTTCGATTCGTTTTCCATGTTCTCTGAGATAAAAGAGGAAGATATGTTAGGTACCTGGCAGTGCCTTAAATCTCTCCTCCTGAAGGGTCTTCCAGCTTCACAATCCCTCCCTTCTGGGAAGCAATCAAGAATGGGTAGCTCTTGGCAAAGCCATCCTTAGGATTGATGGGATCCTACGCCGTACTATTAAACTGGTACCCATCTGCCCAACAGCAGCCCAGATGGATGTTGAATTTTTAGCGATGTGATTTTATAATCCTCATCCACACACTAATAAACAAAGACATTTTAAACTAAGGTCCTGTCGATTCTCACAGTAAATTCAGCAAACATTTAGCAGAGGTTGGCAAATGCCTGTTAAATGGCTTCATTACCATGTCGTCGATGTTCTGCTAGTAGCTCGAGCAGACTTTGTCACTTGTAAATTAACTAGATCTTCTAGAACTTCTGCTGCTGGAGGAAGCAGAGCCACAGACCATGGATAGGAAGAGGCAGGTGGGTGGAGTGGACATGAAAACCCAGTGCTGCTCCAAATTTTCAGGTCCCCTATGCGATTGCATAATCGGCAAATGAGTACGGGTGGCTCTGGCTCTTTGGAGATGGTTGTCATCCACTAATCCCCATCCCCACAAGGTTCCTTCCCCGTCTTACGTTCCCCGGGGCAGTACTCACCCTTGATTTTGTGTAAGAGCAGGTTTTTGCAATGTCCCCATGGTGCATAAAACCCAGCAGTCACTGGCGTGGGCACAGTGTACAGGGCCTTTGCTAAAGCGAGGCAGTAGATATCCTCCTTGGTCTGGAACCCTGCAACGGGGATGAGGTAAAACACGAAGATTAGCCTCACCGAGCGCATCCGCAGTGGATGCTCAACAGTGTCTCCGCTAATATTTTTCGGTTCAAGGTACTAGGTACAAGGGGAGGGAGCAAACAAATGTCCGAAACCAGACAAGTTTATTTTAGGCTATAAATATTGGGGTGCCTGGCCTTACCCCCTTTGCATGGCCGAAGGGACAACAGAGACTTACTGACTGACTTGCTCCTCGTCCTGGGGCACTCATGAGTTGGTGCACGCGTAACCGCAAATCCAGGGCACTAGATCTGTGACTACACGGCTATAAACCTGGCCAAGTGCATCTGTCACCAGACGGTGCCTGTGGTTGGTCTTTGTGCATAACAGCGAGATCTGCAGCAGGAGCAGGCTGCGTTACCTGCACTGACCACTGATAACACCAGAGCTCCAAGAACAGAAGCACTGAGCCACGCTGCTGAGGCAACCACATCACAGCTCTTAACACTAGGAGCCCGTAAGTACTCCTGTAGACCCTGCTTTCGCTGGCATTAAGCCAAACAGCGTCCACAGAGCCCCCTGGCACTCCTGCGCCCTGCTGTGCAATGCAGAGGGAGAGATGGAGAAGAGAAAGGCCCACATGTTCCTTTGCCCTGGCCCAGGCTAGCCTATGCCACTTCCCATGGTTCTGTGGGTCAGACTTGCAGGGCGGGGAAAAGAGATGTAGAGGTCATGGTGGGTAATCAGCAGAACATGAGCTCCCATTGTGGCGTTGGGGCTTAAAAAGCTATTGTAATTCTGGGATGTATAAACAGGAAACGCTTGAGCAGGAGTAAAGAGGCTGTCTCGCTTCTGTGATGGATGGGAGGCCCACTGTTCTTTTCTGAACATCCCAGTATTCAGTGACTAAAGGGTTAAACCTAGCTAGCTAGAAAGTGTTGGCAGGGAGCCAGGAGCACCAGTGAGAAGAAAGAGTTCAGATCTGCATTAAAAGGGAATCTGTCTGCTTTTTTTCTTTGTTAGTTTAATCCTGGAGCTGTGGAAGGGGATGGGGGGGGGGGGATGAATTGAACTGGGCAGGGACATCATGCCTAAAAAAAAGAATACCTGGGCCTAGAATTGGACTGGACCTTGGAAGTGTGGATACTTGAGTAGATAGAGAATGTTTATTTAGATGCGATCAGGTTATTTTTTTGTTTTGTTGTTTGGTTAAACTCCTCTGTGCTAAATCCATATCCCCTCCTCTCCCCACTATAACTTTAAACTGAATCCCAGGGATGCAATTGTCTGTGTTTTAATCTGTTCTTTTCTCAGTTGCGCTATAACTCCTAGCAAACTTTTTTTATAATGTACCCCCTTTAAAAAAAAATGTGTAAGTACCCCCAGTACCTACAGTTTTCAGACACACACAATTTTTTTCTACCGTTGCAACACATTTGTTTAAACAACTGCATCGTAGCCGGGCGGGCGATGGCATTTTTGGGTGTAAAAGGTACAAAAAGAATAAAGCGCTGTCAAACTGAAAACTAAAATTCAGTTTTCTCCAATTTTCAGTTGTGTTGACGTGTCCCCCAGACATCTCTTGAGTACCTTTAAGGGGACTCGTACCACTGGTCGAGAAGCACTGATCTAGTCCACCCGTGCACCGAGACAGGACCAAGCATGTTTGTCTCACCTCTTGGCTCCTAGGACACGCCTTGAACTAACGCACTTGGAAAGACATTATTGTTTATACGCCCAAAGTGCTTCGTCTCAGTGTATTACCATAAAATCTAACTGACCAAACTCTGACCTTTCATTTCCCTGTCACTTGGCCAGCCACAGCCTCACACGCCTTCGGCATCGATCTCAAAGCCTTCGTCACGCTTTTACACACCTGTGCTGACACGCTTGTGAGCCAGGCACACTTGTGCGACACGTCCCAAAGCACTTGCTCCAGGGCATTACATCGCACTTGCCTGCCTTTGATGGACAGGGAAAGGGAGACCTGAAAGGCCTCTCCAAGGTCACCAGCGCGAGAGTGAGCGCAGAATTGAGGAGCAAGGGTCTAACACACAACTCTGTGCCTTAGTCACTAGGTGGCATTAGATTAGAACCCGGGAGTTCTTACGCCCAACCCCCTGCCCCCTCCACTAGGCCATGCTGCTGGCCTCCCGCCTCTCCCCCAGGGCTTGGAGACAGATGGGAGGCTGGAGCCAGCCTGCGCAGAAGGGGCTATAACGCTTACAGCACGTTCATGACACTGCCCCTGCGCAGCCGCTCTCAGATCCACACTCGGAACCCACAAGAAACACCCCAAGAGCGGAGATGAAACCGCCACTCACCTGCAGCCCAGCTTCCAGGAAGGGCAAAGCAAAAGCGGCGCTCGCGGATTCCTGCCCAGCCTGGCACCTGCTTCCTGAACTTTGGCCCCTTTCCTCCAAGATAGCAGGAGGCTGCTCTGGGCCTTTTGTGCCCACGACGGGGCAGAAAAGCAAACTCAGCTGTTGGTTCCATCTTGCGGGCAGAGCCCCGGCAGACAGTGGCAGGCGGGGGTATCGACTGACCCTCCAACCCAGGATATTCCCCCCACACCTGGATTCGCTTCCTAGTCATCCCCATCTCCCTGCACGATCCTTGTTTCTCATCCCGCCGGTCCGAGAAATTGTCAGAGCAGGTTGATCCCGACCTTGCCAAGGGCTTAGGTTACATCACAAGGCTTTGCCGCCACAGCTGGCTTGGCTTGGGTGTGTGGCAAAAGCCCCCCCCCCCGCCCCCTCCCCCCCCGCTGGCACAGCTATTCTGGCAAAGCCGCCAGGGCAAATGGCAACTCTGCCGAAAAGCATCTGCTGGCTTTAAGCTCCCTGCGAGCTGTTCTCATCGCTCAGCCATCACCACCACTGCCCTGCCTCTGTCCTGCTCCTCATCCCCGCCCCCACTCCTATCCCCTGCTCTCCTCCATCTCCTCCCCCTTCCCTTCTCCTGCCCCTCCCCATTTCCACCTGCCCTGCCCATCCCCGTCCTCTCCCTCCCCCCGTCTGTCCCCCTCTTATGTGAGGGCTTTGCTGGAAACGCCCCCCCCCCCCAAGCCAGGGAGATCTCCCCTCCTGGAACAATTCAGCCCCCCCCATCTCGCTCCCTCCACTCCACAGTATTTCCTCCATTCCCCACAGTTGAAAATTGAGCTCCCCCATCCCCTCAGGTGACAGTCGGGCTCCCCCATACGCAGCTGCCTAGGTAGGCACCTCCGCAGCCAGAGCCTGCCCCTGGCGCCCACGTCCCCTCCCCGACTGCCTGTCCCAGGCGACCACCTGAACCTGCGTCCCCCATTCCCTCAGATCACAGCTCCCTCCCTGACCCTGCACCCCCCGACACCCCTCCCCCAGGCCAGACTCCTCTCTGGCACCCGCACCCCCTCCCCCAAGCCCTCTGCTCCCCCTTCACCCAGGTCACAGCTCCCTCCCTGACCCTGCACCCCTCCCCCAGGCCAGACTCCTCTCTGGCACCCGCACCCCCTCCCCCAAACCTTCTGCTCCCCCTTCACCCAGGTCACAGCTCCCTCCCTGACCCTGCACCCCTCTAGAGCCCCTCCCCCAGGCCAGAGTCCTCTCCTGCGCCCATACCCCCTCCTGGACCCTGCACCCCTATCCACCGCCCCAGATCATACCCCCCCTCCCTGCACGCAGGCTCCTCCCCTAAGCTCCCTTCTGCACCCAACCACCCCGTCCCAGACCCCAAACCCCTCGGTAGAAATGTGGCCCTTGATCAGTTGCCAAAATGGCCCCCACATTACAAATTATTGACCAAGCCTGATCCAAATGTTTTTTGAAACATTGTTTAATGAGAATGTAAATACAATTCAATACAATTGGGAGGGTTGGGGGGAGGGGGACGCAGCTGCTGGCTCCTCAGCTCTTGCTGCTCTCACTGGGTGTCTTCCTGCTGCAAGGGAAGCAGAATCCGTCACATTCATCCCTGGGGACTCAGGGGAACTGGCCCCCCAGCATTTCCACCCTCCTCCCCCTGCTCTCTGGTCACCCCCCGTCAGGCCCGCAGGGTGAGCTCCTGACCCCCCCCCCCCCAGAGCTCCTGACACCTCGGCCCCCTCCCGCCTCCTAGGACAGTTTCTGTGTTCAGAGCCTCCCCACCCCCAGGGACGCTCGCAGGGGCAGGAGGGATTCTGCCAGCAGGGACGTGGGGTGGGGGCAGCCTGAGGAAAGGGGCGGGGGACTCCCTGAGGGGATGGGAAGGAGACCCTGGCCCTGCCCCACTCTCCTGATCTGCTCCGGCTGCTCACCATGTATTCCAGGAGCTGATGGGCCTGCCCATGCAGGGCGTGGGCCAGGACCAGCCCGGCCTGGCTGGGGCGCCGCAGGGGGGAGCGGGCAGCGAGCAGAGCCTTGTCCAAAAAGCAATTCTCCTGCTCTGCTGTGAAGAGCTGCCCAAAGACCTGGAATCAAGAGCACAGGAGGTTTCAGCTGACGGCCCAGAGCCCGGCCCCAACTCCTGGGGCTAAAACAGCTTCCTCCTCCCCCAAACTCCCTTCCAGACCCTGCACCCAGACGCTCTCCTCACCCGGCACCCCAACCCCTGCCCCAGGTCACAGCTTCCTCCTGCCCCCAAGACCCTCCTACCCCCACGAGGGCCCCAGCCAGCCCCACCCCCGAGCCCTGCCCTGCCCTGGCAGCGCGTCCTTACCTCTCCCACCCGCACGCTGTTGCTGTGAGCCAGGACCCATCTTTCTTTGTAGTAGTGTCTGCACCACAGGTCCTCTGCCTGGTGGATGTTGAGGCCTGCAAGAGACACAACAGGGTCATTCTGCTGGCAGGTCTGAGCCCTTCCCCTCCCACGGGTCCCTGCAGGCATCCCTGGGCAAATGGAGGGGCACAGGGGGCAGAAGGGGAACACAGAGGGACGCATCCCCCCTTGGGCCAGTCTGGGGGAAAAGGGCTGGGTCCCCTCCCCCCGCCGCCGGCACCCTCAGGGTGTCCCTGGGGCCCAGGTCCCGGCTGGGTTCCTTACCCCTGTGGTGCAGGAGGAGTTGATACAGGCTGTGCACCCCCTCCCGGGCCAGCCGGCTGACGTCTTCGGATGGGTCCGAAATAAAAAGGCCCAGCTGGGCCACGTGGTGACCCATCCTCGGCCAGTCGGCGGAGTTCTGAGGGGAGAGAAGAGGGGGGGTCCCTCAGCATCCTGGGGCTGCACGTCCCATGCAAACGGCCGCCGAGGCGGGTCTGAGCTCGGGGGACGGACAGAGACACCTCCCGGGGCGGGGGCGGGGCCGGCCTTGCGAGGAGACAACCCTGAGCAATGGCCCCGACTGAAGGGTCACTCCGGGGGTGGAACAAGGGGATCCACTGACGGCCACTCCCCAGTCCCCAGGCCCAGTCCCTCAAGAGCCCCCCTGAAGGGCCCAGGGTCGCCCCTCCCCGGGGAAAGGAGAACGCGGCCCATTCCCGGCCCATTCCCGGCCCTGCCTCTGCCTGCCGGGGACGCTCCCAGCCCCGCGCCCTGCAGCCCCAGACCCCCCGGCTCCGAGGTCACTTACGTCAAACCCCGGGAGGGTGGTGGCGACTCCCAGCAGGGCCGTGGTGCTGCCAAGGGCCCTGGCTCGCTCCTGGGGCAGGCGGGACTCCAGCCACGGGCTCAGGTGCTGGGGGGGAAAGAGGCAGGTCAGGACCCGTAGGGAGGTGCCGGTTCTGGGCAGAGCCTGGGGCTCCTCTCGGACTGTGCCCCCCCCAGCCACTGACACTGCTCCTCTCTCGGCCCCCCCCCCGAGGAAGCAGGGACAATGGCCCCGTCCCCCCCACGGGGCTCACCTCCATTATGAGCTGCAGCCGGGCGGTGTCTGGGGACTCGGCGAGGAGGCTCGCCAGTAGGGCCTGGAGGTCGTAGGGAAGGGCCCGGATGAACTGCTGCAAGACAAGGGGGAGCCCTGGGTCAGAGGGGGGTTGGGGGATCCAGGCCACCCGCTGGCTCCGGGGTGCAGCCTTG
Organism: Pelodiscus sinensis; assembly: GCF_052426305.1. Taxonomy (NCBI): domain Eukaryota; kingdom Metazoa; phylum Chordata; order Testudines; family Trionychidae; genus Pelodiscus; species Pelodiscus sinensis. The sequence goes on along the minus strand of NC_143069.1, from coordinate 19,961,436 downwards.
AGCAGGGTCTGAGCCGCCTCGCAGAGCAGGGAGGAGCCCAGGCTGGGCATGGAAGGGACGGGCCCCCCGGGAGAGCAACGGGAACCCTGGAGGGAAGGATCCAAACCTGCAGCTTCTTCCCTCCCTCTGCCCCCCACTCCTCTCTGGAGCTCCAGCCCAGCCCGGGAGCAGGGCCCGGAGGGACGTACCTGAGTGTGGATGGGCTCCTGCTGCCAGTCCCCAGACACTGTCTGTCCCACGGCCGCCGTCAGCAGGGGGCTCAGGAGCTGGGCCCGCAGGGGAGGCTGCAAGGTGCTGGCAGGAGAGAGGGGCAGAGACTGTTAATTCAGCAGCAGGAGACAGAGACTTTCCCACTCCCTGGCCAGGGGATCTGCTCTGGGGGAGTCGGCGGGGGGGGGGGGGTCGGTACCTGAGGCTGCAGGCGGCGTTGAGGCAGTCGGCCAAGACCAGCGGGGGGGCGAGTCCTCCATGATCTCCTGGGAGACCCAAGGAGACAAAGGGGCGTGTGAGGCTGGGCCCCGAAGAGACGCTCACGCGGCCAGCGCCCCCACCCAGCAGGATCCAACCCCACTGCCTCCCGCTGCCCTGTAGCCCCCCTGCCCGACACAGGGCCCCTCCCAGCACCCCCCTCCCAAACCGGGACCAGCTCAATCCTTGTCCCCAGGCCGTCTCCTGCCCCTCCCTGCCCTGGTGACCAGCCTCTGAACCTCCTCATCCCTGCTCCCCAGGCGCATCCCCAGCAGCCCGCTCGGCTCCCTTCCAGCCCCCCATGGCCCAGGGAGACCCCTCCCTGTCCCGAATCCCCCTTCCTGTCCGGCACCGCACACCTGCCCCATTTCTGTGTCCCTCCCTCCTCCAGCATCCCCACCCACCCTCCCCATGTCCACCTCCAGCCCTCCTGGCTCCACCCATCCCGTTTCCAGCACCCCCACCCGCCGCCATGGCCCAGGCAGACCCCCGTCCACCCCACGTATCCCCTTCCCTCCTCCCGGCTGCCGCGACTCGCTTACAACGATCCTGGCCATCATGGTGTCCTTGCAGCAGCGCGGCGCCAGGGTGTCCTCGCCCCTTTGGAGGGCGGCGAGGCAGGCGGGGGTGACGGCCAGCAGGAACCGCTGCAGGGTGGCTGGGCTCTGCACCCCAGAGAGAGTCTGTGAGCCTGGGGCCTGCCTGCCCCCCACGGACAGCTGCAGGGCTCAGGTCTCCCAGGAGTGGAGGTGGGAGCTGCTGGTTGTCCAAGCACCCACACTCCCCCCCCAACTGCTGCCTCAGGCTTGTGGGGGCCCAGCTGGTGCATGACAAGAGCCCCCAGCTTGGGGGGTCCAGGTCATGCAGGAGAAGGGGCCCCAGGGGGATCCCCAGGGACAAGCCCCTCCCGGAGGGGGGGGGGACGTGCTGGGAAGGGGCCGGACAATCTCGGGTCCCCCCCGTGTGGAGAAGGTTCCTACCGTGTCCCGGGTGTGGAGCTGCTCTTCGATGTCGTAGATGGCCCCTTCCTCCACCCGGGAGTCCACCCGCTCCTGGCAGAGCTCCGCCGAGGCGCAGGGGGGCTCTGTGCGGGAGGGAAGGGACCAGGGTGACTCCAGCGGCCAGCAGGGGTCACGCGCCCCCATGTCAGGGACCCAGGGCAGGTTGGGCCCCACACGCCCCTCGCAGGGACCCATCCCCCTTCCACCCTCACATCTGCCAACGCCCTCAGCAGAGCCCCCACCAGGAAGAAGAGAGCCAAGCAGCCCCCCCCCATCCATTGCCCTGGCTGTGGGGCAGACACTGGAGCTGCCCCTCCCCGCCCCCCCCCCCCGGGTACTGGGTGAGCCCCTGGGCCCAACGTGTTCACGGCCCCTCACCTGGGTCTGAGCGGCTGCAGGAGGTGGCCCGGCTGCAGCTGGAGGCCCAGGCGCTGCTGCTGACGGACCTGGACCCACAGCTGCAGGGGCTGGTGCGGGGAGCGACGGGCTGGGGGCTCCCGGAGACTGGCAGGTTCCCGGGGGCCGGGCAGGGCGATGCCCCCTGGTGGTAATGGGGGCTGGGCTCCCGGGGCAGGTGTTTCTCTCCACAGAGGAGGCCCCGGAGCCACCCTACCCGGCTCCCCCGCTGGGCTGGGTCCCGCCTGCCCAGCCGCCTCTGGAGCCAGGTCCGGGGGGGCCTGGCCGGTGGGCGAGTCGCCCCGAGCTGGTGGGATCCAGCTTCCCCGCCCGTGGGGACGGAGAAGCTGCTCCCCACCGGCCCTGGGGCCATCTTCAGGGCTTTCTTGAACCACAGCCGAACGCGTTTGGCCATGCTGGAAATGAGGGGAGCAAAGGGGAGCTTGGGGCGCAGCCTGATGAACTAAATCCAGGGGTTCCAGCTCCCCAGAGCGACTGCCCCCAGCCCCCAAATGGCCCCTTGCTTATCGGTTCGGTCTTGCACAGGCACTGCAAGGACCTGAGGGTATGTCTACACTACCCCGCTAGTTCGAACTAGGAGGGTAATGTAGGCATACCACACTTGCAAATGAAGCCCGGGATTTGAATTTCCCGGGCTTCATTTGCATAAGCGGGGAGCCGCCATTTTTAAAACCCCGCTCGTTCGAACCCCGTGCAGCGCGGCTACACGGGGCACGAACTAGGTAGTTCGAACTAGGCTTCCTAGTTCAAACTACCGTTACTCCTCATTCCACGAGTCTCCTGCCCATCAACAGCCCCTTCTTGGCCAATCAGGGGAGAATCTAAGGTGTGGGGGGTGGAGCGTTCTCCCCAAAGACACCGGCATAGACTTGTTCCAGCCCCACCTCCCCAGTCCCCACAATGGGGGCTGCATCCCCCACCCCACGGCTCCTGCAAACCACCCCCCGTCCTTCAGCTAGTCTGTTGGGTCCCAAGCTGGGGGAGGCAGCAAGGGAAGGTCACAGAGGAGGCAAGAACAGAGCAGAAATGTGGGGGGATGGAGGAAAAGGGAAACCAACCAGGAGAAAGCCCCAGTGGCGCTAAGGACGCAGCCCAGGTGAGGAATCACCTTCTGGCCCTTGACCGAGGGCTGGGCCTGCCTGGAACCCAGCCGGCCCCGGGCGGGATCCAACCCCTGGGGGCTCTTACCTTCGTCACAAAGGTGTCGGGATGTGGAACTCACAGAACGCGAAGGAACCGTGAGGAGGAGACGCACCAGAGCTAAAGCAACCGGGGGTCTCCAAAGTCCCCTGGGCCCGCCCCCCGCTTTTATCAGCCTGAGATGTGGGTCCCTCTGTGAGGTCACCACCTCCCCACCTGCCCTTTGCCTTATATGCTGAGGGCTGCCCAAAGCCCCTGTGAGGTCACCGCCCCCCCCTCACCCTGCCAGGCAAATGTCCTGCCTCTGGCCACCCCCCTGGGAAGTTTGAGCCATTACTAGGGGTCCCTCCCCCTCCCTCATAGGCTGCTCCCTGCCCTACACTGCAGGCTTCTTGCACGAGAGCTGTTTCACGCCGGAGTTCTTGCGCAAAAGGTCTCGTGCAAGAGTGCCTCCACCCTGCCATGGGCTTTTGCACAAGAGCGTCCATGGCAGTGTGAACGCTCTCTTGTGCAAGAAAGCTCTGATGGTCATTTTAGCCATAAAAGTGTCTTGCTCAAGAAGCCCCTGGTGCCCGTCCACGCTGCCTTCTTGCACAACAGCTCTTGCACAAAGGGGGCTTAGTCATCGTCGGGAGAGGAATAACTCCTGTGCAAGGAGCCCTGTTCTCTGATGCTTTACTGCAAATTTACTTCTGCAAGAACACGCGTAGAGTGTAGACGCGCCACAAGTTTTTTCGCAAGAACACGCAAAAACAAGCCATGTGGATGTTTTCTTTTTAGGCAAAAGCCCCTTTTTGCACAAGATCGGTCGGCCTTTTTGCAGGCATAGGGATCTTGTGGGAAAAGGGGGTTTTTTGCACAAAAAGTAAACATCCACACGGCTTGGTTTTGCGCACAAACCCCGAGCACAAAAACGGATCGGCAGAAAATATGCAAATGACATTGCGTGTCATAGAGTCCCTCGTTAGCATATTTGTTGCCAAAAAAACTCGTTGTGTAGACGTAGCCTAGGAGAGAAGCGATCTCAGACACAAAGCCCTTCAGTAAGAGGGCATAGCCCTGGGGCGTGGTAGGAGACGTACGGCAGACATGGGAGGTCACTCTCCTAGCTATTTGGCACGGAGGAGGCCTCAGCTGGAGCACTGTGTCCAGATCTCAGGGCCATGCTTTAGGAGAGAGAGTCCAGAGGGGAACTATGAAAAGGGATTAGGGACGTTAGATATTCACTGAGTAGTCAATTAACCTCATGATTTCTTATCGGTTACTTGACTTTTCGATAGTCCCCAGGGGCCAGCTGTCTCAGTCCTGGCTCGCGCTGGGTGCAGGACCTACCCCCTCTGCGGCTCTGCATTTACAGTGTGTTAGGAGCCAGGCAGGCAGGCAGCCTCGCTCAGTTCCAGTTTGCACCAGGTCCAGAAGCTCAGACCCAGCCCCCAGGCAAGGGCTGCTGCCAGCTTGTGCTGCTGCCTCTGATACAGAGGCAGCAGTACGGAGTGCCAGGAGGGAACTGGTCTAAAAAGCACCTCCCCTTGCGACCTGGCTGCCTGTCACCCCACGCTGCTGCCTCCGTTTTTGGCGAGAGAGAGCCGCCTGTCTTGAGACACCGGTGGGGAGTCGGATTTTCAAAAGGCAGGTCTCTGTCCTTTGTGAGCCTTCCAAAGCGCTTCGGTGGGGGGAGGGGGCAGGAAGGCGGACGACACTCAGGAATTGTAGCACCCAAATCCACGGAGTGTTTCGCCAGCACCTCCTGCAACAGAGCCCAATCCCTGACAGGCTTTTAGGCAAGATAGATCATTTGAAAAAATGACAGACACAGGGTTTTCCGTCACCGCTCTCCCTTTCTTTTATTTCCCTGGGCTAACTGGCTTGTTCCTCTTTGGCTAAGGATGGAAGGGTATGTCTACACTACAATGTTAGTTCGAACTAACGGACGTTAGTTCGAACTAACATTCATAGCCGCTACACTAGCGCTCCGCTAGTTCGAATTTGAATCGAACTAGCGGAGCGCTTAGTTCGAACTAGGAAAACCTCATTTTACGAGGCTTAAGCCTAGTTCGAATTTACTAGTTCGAATTAAGGGCTGTGTAGCCCCTTAATTCGAACGAGTGGGAGGCTAGCCCTCCCCAGGTTTCCCTGGTGGCCACTCTGGCCAACACCAGGGAAACTCTATGCCCCCCTCCCGGCCCCGGACCCCTTAAAGGGGCACGGGCTGGCTACGGTGCCCGTGCCAGGTGCAAGCCTGCTAGCACCCAGCCAGCAGACCCTGCACCTGGCACGGCACAGAGCCACCCACCCGATGTCCCCCAGCCCACCCCCTCTTCCCGGGACCAGGCTGGCGGCTCCCGGAAGCTTGCCCGGGACCGCAAGAGGCGGGTACATTCCTGGGCTAGTGCGGACATCGTGGACCTCGTCCACGATCTCCGCACTAGGCACAGGAAAGTGGCCATCTAGGGCAGGAGAGCTGCCAGCCTGGCCACCCAGGAGCAGGTTTGCATGAAAATCAAGGGGGTCCACTGAGACCCCCGACCCTGAGCCCTGAGCTTACAATGGCCGTCCTGGGTCAGACCAAAGGTCCATCTAGCCCAGTAGCCTGTCTGCCGACAGCGGCCAACCCTAGGGACCGTGGAGGGGATGGACCAAAGACAGTGACCAAGCCATTTGTCTTGTGCCATCCCTCTCCAGCCATGCACAAACTTTGGGCAGGGACACCACTCCTACCCCCTGGCTAAGACTACTCCATGGACCCAACCTCCATGACTTGATCTCACTTCCCTTTAAACTCTGTTCTAGTTCTAGCCTTCACAGCCTCCTGCAGCAAGGAGTTCCACCGGTTAACTATTTGCTTTGTCAAGAAGAACAACTTTCTCTTACTAGTTTCAAGCCTGCTACCCAGTCCTTTCCTTTGGTGTCCTCTAGTCCTTCTTTATGGGAACTCATGAAGAACTTTTCTCAATGCACCCTCTCCACCCAACCCCTGCTTTTAGAGACCTCTAGCCTGTCCCCCCTCCGTCTCCTCTTTTCTAAGCTGAACAGTCCCAGTCTCTGTAGCCTCTCTTCATCTGGGACCTGTTCCCAACCCCTTATCATGTTAGTTGCCCTCCCGTCTCCCAGCCTTAATCTTCCCCTCTCCCACCTCCTTTTCCCAGTCTCCCCCAGTTTTGTTCAATAAAGACAGAGTCAATGTTGGAAGAAACGTTATCTTTATTTTGTACATCACTAAGAAGGGGGGCTAGGGAAGGGTAAGTGGAAGGAGGTTAGGGAGGAATGGGGTACGAGCCCCCGATGGGGAGGACTGGGCTGGCTCTGCAGGCTTCTGAGGGTGGAAGCTCTCCTGCAGCCCCCCGATTACCCCCTCTCCCCAGATGGCAGCCTGCGGCAAGTGCAGCCGGGCTGATGGCTGAGTGGTGTGATGTGCCCAGTGTGGGTACTCCGGGCACTCCAAGCCAGGACTGGTTTTCAAGCGGGGCACCCCTTAGAACTGTCTGTCTGGGGTGGGGGTCGGGACCCTTTAAGCGCAGCCCTCGGCTAGCCTGAGACTGCATCTCCACGCTCTAAGTCCTCCTCTGATGCCCTGCTGGCACTGCTTCCGGCCATCCTTAAGCCCTGTTCAGAGTCCACTCAATGTGGACTTGCTAGTTCAAATTAGCAAAACTAGTTTTTAGTTCTAGACGCGTTAGTTCGAATTAGCTTAGTTCGAACTAGCGCTGTAGTGTAGACATACCGGAAGAGAGGAGCCAGCAGGGGTAGAATGAATTGTGTACCAGGTCCTGGAAACAAGAGCATCTCCTCCAGATCACCCATCCACACCTGAACTGTTTAAAAGCTTGGCTGCCAATAAAGACACCTTAGCTCAGCAAATGCCAAGCCAGGCACCTGTGTTTGGACACGAGGGGTGCACAGGGATGTGAGAACCAGGAAGGCTGATCTGTGAATTCACCCCCAACCGCCCCAGTACAAGACAGACGCTGCCTCTGGCCACGGCGGAGCAGATACTCGATATGCATCACGTCGGCCCGGGGGATGCTGGCGTTCTTCCGGAACTCAGCCTGGATGCGAGGCAGGAATCCCGGCTTCTCCCGGCCGGCGCGCAGGAACTGCCTGTATAGGCTCAGGACGTGCTTCTGCAGCTTGCTATGCCGGGCCATGGTGCGCCTGGGGAGCCCTCCCAGGCCACGGGGGGGCCAGCGCCACGAGGCAGGGGCTGGAAGTGAACAGAGGCGGAGATGTTAGAGCAGCATCTCATTCCCAGACGCGCCTGTGCAGGCATTTCCATGCACTTTTCACCCCCACCTGCTAGGGTTACCAGATGGTTTAAAAAAAATACCGAACAGCAGGGGCCGGGGGGGGGGGGGCGGGACTGGCTTGAAGAGAGGGGGTGGGGGGGAACCGGCCGCCGGGAAGCAGGGCTGGCTGGGAGGGGGCTGGAGGGAGCGGGGCTGGCCGGGGGGCAACCAGCCGTCGGGAAGCGGGTCTAGTTGGGTTGAGGACCAAGAGGTGGGGGAACCGGCCGGCAGCGCTGCAGAGATGTACCAGAGCCTGGGTCGGATTCATCTTTGGTGGGCCCTGGCTCCTAGACCATAGACACACTTCCCCCCCCCCCACCCCTCCGGAGGCCCTAGGGAAAATGGCACCCCGGCCCTCTGGACATGGTGCCCTCTCTGTTTCCCTTGGCCCCGTAGGCACTAAGCTCCACTCCTGCCGCCCAACGCCTACAAGGCCCGACGGATTTCTCTGTGGCCCCCGACCCAAAAAAGGATCCCCCCAGCCCTGTGTTAGGGGATACGAGGGAGTCTGGCTGGGACGTAAGTGCAAATAACTCTGCTCTTAGCAGCTCTGAACCGATGGGCTCTGCCCTGTGCCCCAACCAAGAACCCTAACATAAGAACGGCAGTACTGGGTAGCCTGTCTGCTGACAGTGGCCAGCACCAGGTGCCCCAAAGAGGGTTGACCAAAGACAATGATCAAGCGATTTGTCTCCTGCCATCCTTCTCCAGCCTTCCACAAACAGAGGCCAGGGACACTATTTCTATCTCCTGGCTAATGGCCTTTTATGGACCTAACCTCCGTGAAATTATCTAGCTTCTCTTTAAATCCTGTTATAGTTCTAGCCTTCACAGTCTCCTCTGGCAAGGAGTTCCACAGGTTGACTACACGCTGTGTGAAGAAGAACTTTCTTTTATTAGTTTTAAACCTGCTACCCATTAACTTCATTTGGTGTCCTCTAGTTCTTCTATTATGGGAACTAATAAATCACTTTTCTTGATTCACCCTCTCCATACCACTCATGTTTTTATAGACCTCTATCATATCCCCCCTGAATCTCCTCTTTTCTAAACTGAAAAGTCCCATCGCTTTAACCTCTCTTCATATGGGACCCGTTTCAAACCCCTAATCATGTTAGTTGCCCTTTTCTGAACCCTTTCCAAGGCCAAAATATCTGTTTTGAGGTGAGGAGACCACATCTGTACACAGTATTCCAGATGTGGGTGTCCCATAGTTTTATACAGGGGCACCCTGAGTTACCAACCCACATGGCAGTGCCCATTAAAAACCCACCAGGACTTACCCAGCGTTTATATGCAGAGGTCCCGCACCAGCGGCAATCTGCACTGGACAGGAAACCATCCGCCCAGCACGCACGGGAAATCACAGGAACCCAGCCTGGACGGTCCGATGCCCCAGCCCTGACAGAAGAAAATCAAGGTGTGCTTAAAGTGCCACGCCCACCATCCCTTGGTCCTCTGGGGCATTCGGCACATCCTGCTGGGTGAAAGGGCCGGTCACAGCTCCAGGGTCTGTCACACTTCAGGGCCTTTGCCAGCTCCTATTCACCGGGGTCAGGCAGATAATCGCCCCGAGCTTTCCCAGCACTTTTCAGCATCAGCTCTCAAAGGGGGGCAGCGTGACCCCCATGGGAGCAGGGGAATGTCAAAGAAGGAATGGGGCGGGGCAGGGGAGGCAGCCAATGGCTTCTCCTAATGCAGTGGTCCCCAACCATTTGAGGTTGCCGGGCGCCAAGGGGCGTGGCCGTTTGCCCGCAGGGCGCCCTGGCGCGGGGCCCCCCATTGTGCACCTGGGGGCGGGGACCCCCCATAGCCACATTCCCAGGGCCGCCCCCCCCCCCCACAAGCACCGCACACCCAGGGCCGGGCCCCCCGCCAAGCACCGCGCGCCCGGGACCGGCGCTCTCCCCCCAAGCACCGTGTGCCCGGGGCCGGCGCACCCTGCAAGCGCCACGCGCCCGGGACCGGCGCTAGCACTGGCACTCTCCGCCCCGAAGCACCGCGCGCCCGGGGCCGGCGCTCTCCAAGCGCTGTGCGCCCAGGGCTGGCGCACCCTGCCAGTGCCGCGCACCCGGGGCCTGCGCTCCCCCCATGCACCACATGGCCATAGCGCGGGCAGCCAATCTGCGGTGCCCCCGGGGCCGGCGCTCACCGTGCACCATGCGCCCGGGGCCAGCTCCGGCACCGCACATGCACCACGAGCCCGAGACCAGGCCAGCCCTGAGCACTTGGCGGGCGCATACAAATGCGGGCACCGTGTTGGGGACCACTGTCCTAATGTTAGCAGTGGGGACACCAAGTTTGGAAGTGAATGGTTAACCAGTAAGCCGGTTATGGTTAACCAGAGGGGGCTGGAGCAGCCCTCCACCAGCCATAGGCACAGGGCACTCTGGCACACCACGGGTAGGGTTGCTCAGCAGTCACAGCAGTGTGCCACGGGGGTAGGTGTGGGGGCTGCTCCAAGCCCATCTTTAACACGTCCTACGTGTCCCATTTAATCGGTTAACTGGTTCAACGTATTGTTTAACTGGTTAGCTAATTAAATGAGATTTTACATCCCTGGCACCAAGGTGGCTAAAAGTAGGGTTGAATTGGGACTAGAAATTCCAGGATTTTGACTTTTTTTCCTGATCACACACAGTTCTGCAAATAAATTCACGTTTTGTTTAGATTTTGACTTTTTTTAAATGTAGTACGGTGGATTACGGAAGATAAACTTTAAAGAGACCAAACAAAGAGTCATTTCAGGAATGGAAAACTACATTTTAATGTTCTGAAATGGTGGAGTTTTCCCCTTCCAAACAAAAGGTCACTAAAATCAGCATTTTCCAATGGAAAAACATCCCCTCAGAAAACTTCCTTCCAGCTCTAGTTAAAACGGCCGTATTTTGAAGTGTATAATCAACCTCTGGAACTCACTGCAAAAGGATATTAATGATGGTGAAGGAAAGGGGAGGGAATCATAGAATCATAGAGCTGGAAGAGACCTCAGAAGGTCATCAAATCCAGCCCCCTGCTCTAGGCAGGACCAATCCCAACTAAATCAACCCGGCCAGGGCTTTGTCAAGCTGAGACTTAAACATCCGCTGTGTACAGCCTGTCTGATCCCTTCTGGGGAAGCATGGGTGGGAAGAAAGAATTAGACAGGGTTAGACAAACCCGTAGGTCTTGGTTGACTTCGTCCTGCTTCAGGGCAGGGCGCTAAACTTGGGGACTACTCTAGTCAGACCAACATTTCAATCAATCTTGTCAAGAAACAGGCAAAAAAAAAAACCCAACCCAAACCAGGGAGAAACACGTTCCTTGGTTTGTAAACACAGACACAGAGAACAGCTCCTTCCGCTGGGGGGGTGGGAATAAAGAAAATAATCCCTCGCCCCCTCCCCTTCCTATTTGGTCCTAAAGGATGAAGATTTGTGCAGGCTGCGGGGGCAGGACTGATATTCAGGGAATGGGCAGCATGGGGGAGAAGGGGGCAGCTTGCTTACAATCCAGGGGCAACCCCGTGCCTCGGGGCTGGCCCAGCAGAGGCAGGATTTCTGCAGCGCAGGGGGACACGAGGTGAAACAAGCAGCGACTCGGCCGATTGGGGCTTGTTATTGTAGGGTCGCATTGAAGCAGACACTGGCACCAGCGTCGCCTCCAAGAGCGAGGGGAGTGCGCGGCCTGGTAACCCCGGACGGACCCGGACCTGGACCCCCCTGCGCTGGGGGGCCAGGAGTCACCGCCCCCCGCCCCTCACCTCTGCCTCCTGCCTACTCGCAGCTCCCGGGCCCGCCGCAGCAGCTGTGCCAGCCGGCTCCGAATGTTGAAACACCAGCAACATTAGCCCTCGCTTCCCATTGGCTGGAGGGCCCCAGGGGCGGGCGCAGGGAAGGGGAAGCTCCGCCCTTCGAGGGCCACGTGGGCCGGCAGTGGAAGTTGCAAGTCAGCTGGAGGAGAGAGGGGCCCGGCCCGGCCTGCGCACGTGGCTTTCACCGCAGCGCTCACCTGCCCTCATGCCCCACGCTCCTGCTTTTCCCTCCCTGCGTTGTTCGACCCAACCCTCACCCAGGCATCCACCCAGTTCACCCCGATTCTCACCCCTTTTTAAACTTGTTCCTAAGAAACCCCGATCGGTTCCTGGGAAATTCCCAACAACTCTTATCAGTGGTGCCTGTTACATACCAGCTGGGTTTTCCCTTTGGTATTTACATACCCCCTGCCTCCTTTTTTCGCCCCTCCCATTTTTTCCTCCCCTGTTCATTTTGGTTCTGGACATACAACACTCCAGTCGTCTGAAGAAGTGGGCTATGCCCAGGAAAGCTCATGATCCCATTGACACGGTTTGTTAATCTTTAAGGTGACTATATGTTGTGTTTTAAGTTTTTCCTGTTACAGACTCACTCAGCTACCCCTCTGAAACTCGTGGGCTCTATCTACACTGCAGGCTTCTTGCACAAGAACTGTTTTGCAGAAGAGTTCTTGTGCAAAAGGTCTTCCATACGAGCGCGTCCACACTGCCATGTGCTTTTGCAGAAGAGATGTGCTTTTGCACAAGAGCATCCATGGCAGTGTCGACACTCTCTTGCACAAGAAAGCTCTGATGGCCATTTTAGCCGTAGGGGTTTTTTGCGCAAGAAATTCATGTTGCCTGTCTACACTGCCGCCTTCTGGAAGAGCTCTTGTGCAAGAGGGCTTATTCCTCGTGGGGAGAGGAATAACTCTTCCGGAAGAAGCCCTGTTTGCTGATGCTGTACTGTAATACTTGTGCAAAAACACGCACGCAGTGTAGACACTCTGCAAGTTTTTGCGCAAGAACAGCTGTTCTTGTGCAAAAAGCCTGCAGTGTAGACATAGCCTTAGAGGGGCAACCCCAACAGTCATTACTAACAAGGAGTCCTGTGGCACCTTGAAGATTTATTTGGGCATCAGCTGTTGCGGAGGAAAAGCAGGTGCAAGTGTTTTTTACCCCTGGAAGCGGATGCCCAAATACACGTGTTAGTCTTTAAGGTGCCCCAGGGTGCCTCTGTTTAAACAAGTGGAAGAGAAGGGCCTGTGTGCACCTCATAGGATGCCAGGCTAGACTGAAGATCACAATGGCCCTCTCTGGCCTGGAAGTTAATGAATGGTTACATCTGGCCAGGCTGCCTCTCTTTATGCTTGCATTAACTAACTGGGTTATTTGCAGGTGTTGTACTCAGTCCAGCTGTGTCGGAGCGCCTGCTGCTGGAGGAGAACGCAAAAGTTCTGTTACCTGGTTTGTAAGTCTGGAGCCTTCTCTACTGCATGAGGTACAAGCCACCTGGCTCTTCGCTAAAGTTGCAGAGCCGAGTCACTATCGCTGGATGTGGTCTCCGTGCCCAGAGTCCCCAGAGACCACAAACCAGATAAGATTCGAAATCGCCCAAGCAGATTTTTTGCGTAACAACATGCAATAATAGTTGCCAGCGAACAGACTCAGCGCTGCGCCGCTACACTTTATGGAAGCCGTGGCAATGTCCTAACACCCACTGAGCACCATCCAGTGCCCCCACACAGTCAGCTGGTGAACACCATTTGAGGTGAACTTTTATACATTCCTGATGTATCAGGTTGCTACCCCCTGTTACCTGGTTACCGTCCCTTACCTTGCAGAAGGGGGCTTACTTCCTAGTCTTCATACTGTCAACTTACTATCTGTTATGCTGTCAACTTTGACCTGGTCCTGAACATAGGTCGGTATGTACTTTATTTGTGGAAGGTAAATGGTACCAAGATGTTCCTTAGGACAATCCACAGAACTACAGACCGGTCAGCCTCACCTCACTCCCCGGAAAAATCATGGAGGGGATCCTCAAGGAATCCATTTTGAAGCACTTAGAATAAGGAAAGGGATCAGGAGCAGTCAGCATGGATTCACCAAGGGCAAGTCATGCTTGACGAACCTGATTGCTTTCTATGACGAGGTAACTGGCTCTGTGGACATGGGGAATTCAGTGGATGTGATATACCTGGACTTATTCTTGCCAGCAAGTTAAGGAAGTATGGATTGGATTAATGGACTGTAAGATGGATAGAAATTGGGCTAGACTGTTGGGCTCAATGGGTAGTGATCAACAGCTCGATGTCGGACTGGCGGTCAGTTTCAAGCAGAGTACCTCAAAGACCGGTTCTACGGTCGGTTTTGTTCAACATCTTTATTAATGACTGGATGAGGGGATGGATTGCACCCTCAGCAAGTTTGCCTATGTCACTAAGCTAGGGGGAAAGGTAGATACATTGGAGGGTAGGGTATATGGTGCAGAGTGTCCAAGACATATTGGAGGATTGGGCCAAAAGAAATCTGATGAGGTTCAACAAGGACAAGTGCAGAGTCCTGCACTTGAATGGAAGAATCCCAAGAATTGTTATAGGCTGGGACCGACTGGCTAAGTAGCAGTTCTGCAGAAAAGGACCTGGGGGTTACAGTGGATGAGAAGCTGGATATGAGTCAACAGTGTGCCCTTGTAGCCAAGAAGGCTAATGGCATATTAGGGTGCATTAGGAGGAACATTGCCAGCAGATCTAGGGAAGTGATTATTCCCCTTTATTGGGATGTGGTGAGGCCACGTCTGGAGTATTGTGTCCAGTTCTGGGCCCCCCACTACAGGAAGGATGTGGACGCATTGGAGAGGGTCCAGTGGAGGGCAACAAAAATTATTAGGAGGCTGGAGCACATGACTTAGGAGAGGCTGAGGGAGCTGGGCTTGTTTAGTCTGCAGAAGAATGACGGGGGATTTGATAGCAGCCTTTAACTATCTGAAGGGAGGTTCCAAAGAGGATGGAGAGAGGCTGTTCACAGTGGTGACGATGGCAGAACGAGGAGTGATGGTCTCAAGGTGCAGTGGGGGAGGTGTAGGTTGGATATTAGGAAAAACTCTTTCCCTAAGAGAATGGGGAAGCACTGGAATGGGCTAACTAGGGAGATGGTGGAATCTCCATCCCTAGAGGTTTTTAAGTCCTGGTTTGACACAGACCTGGTTGGGATGATTGAGTTGGGATTGGTCCTGCTTTTGGGCAGGGGGCTGCACTCGATGACTCCTGAGGTCTCTTCCAGCCCTGGGATTCTATGATTCTAAGGCAAGGGACTTCTTTTATTTGAGAGCCCCAATTCCTTCAACAGCAGTATAGGTCTAATCCATGGAGCTCCTGAAGAGCAGCTCTGCATCCCTTTCTATGGCAGCCCAACTGTCCTTGGAACTGGTCAGACCAGTGTGACATCCCCCTGTGTAGGCATAATGAGCTAACGTGTCCTTCACTCCCATGCACCAACTTTGCCACTTATCAACTATGTTTTTAATTTGTTCGAAGGGAAAGCTGAATGAAGCCAAAATTAATGAGTGTTTTAACTTGTAACAAAATACAGGACTGTGTCGCACTTTAAAGACTAACAAGATGATTTATTAGATGATGAGCTTTCGTGGGCCAGACCCACTTCCTCAGATCCACTATTTGATCTGAGGAAGTGGGTCTGGCCCACGAAAGCTCATCATCTAATAAACCATCTTGTTAGTCTTTAAAGTGCTACATAGTCCTGTATTTCGTTTCAGCTACACCAGACTAACACGGCTACATTTCTATCACTGTTCTAACTTGTGTTTCTGTTCCCAGGAAATGTTGAAACGGTAGATTCCTAGGGACTGTCAAGTAGAAAGATTGACCCAAATTAGTTACTTGTTTACTTTCTTTGGCTCCACTGGAATCTTACAACAGGGATTAACTAGCTCCATTCATATCTATAATTAACACAAACAAAATCTATGTTTAGTGACAGGTAAGGTTTCCTGAGCACATGTCTAACAATCCAGACATTTAAAATCAGAAGTTAGTGGAAGGAGGCTGAAAAAGGTGAGGCTTTCGAGAGAAAAATTGCCCGAGAAAGGGTTATTTTGAACTCCAATTTACTCTGTATCAACCCATTTTTCCATTAAACCAACCTAAAGTACTATAAATAGGACTCAAAGTTTATGTCCTATGTTTTAGTTTTTGTCATAAACACCACAAGAAAAAAATATAAAGCAAATGGGAAAAAAGGGAGGATGCGAGTTATGAAAAAGCAAACAGTTGATAGGAGAAGCTAAAATTGGGGGGAAAAATCTATAACCAGTAACATAAAGGATAATTAGGAAATGTTTAAATATATCGGGAACAAAAGAAATCAGAGGAATGGTAAAGATCCATTACTGTATAAGGCTGGTCAAATTGCCAATCATGATGAAAAAAAGAAACTTCAGCAACCTGCTTGGAATTTAATGCGTTGAACTACACACAAGCCATAAAGATTGGATGTCTTTCTAAAACAAATTGTCAAAGTCAGACAGGACTCACAGATTTGGCAGACTGCTCTGTTTATTTCAGCAAAGCTTTGCTAAAATGCATGGAGAAAATGTGAGTACCATACAAGGTTCAAACCCCTTGATTTTATACAGTCAAAAGGCCAAGTTAACAAGATCAAAGGGTGTGGCAAAACTTCACATTATTAGTGTGGTTAAGTATCTTCATTTCAATATTAAGCACACAGCAATCTCCTGGCTATATCTCCCTGATTATCTGGAATTGTTTCCTGTCTAACACTTAATGTTCCTTTTCCTGTTAAACTCAGGCCCAAATTGGCTAGCACCTTGATCTGCATACCTACAATCAACATTAACATACTTTTCTTCTTTCTCTTAAAAAGACAAACAGAATTCCTTCAACTTATTCAGTTATTACAGCACAATTCATCTTTTTCTTACAGTATAATTCTTTCTACTTTCACAATCCCTCCTTTTGGTCAAGCTTCGCCTATGACCAACAATTACTGGGTTCCTTGCATTAACCGTTCTTTGTCTCTCTGTTCATCAGTGATATTTAAAATCATCAGATTAGCACTCTGGTGAGGGGACATGTCTGTGACATGTCTTGCACAGTTTTGGATACAACAGGAGATTAACTGAAAACATACAAAAATTATTAAGATCCCAAATAGGATAGTCAGGGCTTCCTGAAACAACCAGTTTCCTATGCCAGAGAAATTGGACAAGTTACTTAGCCATTTTCACAGGGAACTTGGCTCTTTGTTGGAAAGGTATGTAATCTTTTCTAAGTAGCTAGCGCGATCTATTATATCATTGGTGTTGTCTGGTATATATACACAACATTCTTTGCCAATGAGAGCACAGGTCCCTCCTTTTGCTGCCAGCACTATATCCAATGCCTGACGGTTTTGGAGGACCACTTGTCTGATCGCTCCCGTTTCTTTGGCCAGGGCCCTTAAACTTTCTCCAGTTTCATTTGCCATGATTTCAACTACTGCTTGTAACCTCAGAAGCCTTTTTGCATGATGTATTACTCCCCCAAGTGGGATAAAGGAACCACCAATAGCCTCTTCCCAAGTTAAAGGGCTTATGTGATTCACATACCATTGGGCATCCGACAAGTCCCTTCTTTTTCGCCTAAAATTACGGAGGCGTTCTCGTGGGAAGGACTCTAACACTCGGAATTGTGGGAAGAGTTGGGCGGGATAACAGATACCTGACCAGTTAACTGGTAATGTGGTATAGGCCTTTGTCCCACAGACCCAATGATGCCCTATCAAAGCCGGGAAGGGTCGGTTGCACCCCTTTGCCATATAGGTGTCTACAAAGGAGGAGTAATATCCCCCGAAGGGCACACGGTGATTCTCCTTACGGGGAGTGGTGTTATGTGCATGGCATTGAAAGATTGTACTGTTCTCACTAGGGTGGCTGTAGCGGGAGCAGGAGAGTGATTTCCCTGTTTGATCCCAGGTTGAGAAAAAATTCATATCCCCATACCCGGTCCTCCATTTTTCAATCTTGTTTGAATAATCCCATACACCATTGGTTACAATATGCTGAAGACAACTGCTCCTCCCCAGATTCAGCCCTGTCCCATTACACACCCAACACCAGTGACCTTTTCCCTCCACCACGCTTATCCATTTAGATACATTTATTCCTACTGCTTCCCAAGTGTCATTACTGTTCCATGTCTTGTTAAATGGATGAGGTCCTCCGGTGAGGCCTGGGGAATTAAGTGGGATTGCCAAGACAGGAACACCAGCTTGTGAGTGGGCTGGGATGTGGCTGCAGACCCAGCAATTAGAGATATTAAGGGTCTGAGCGATCCATACTTGCTGGTGGATAAAAGAATTGTCATTGTCATTGTGGATTCCCCAGACCTTAAGACACCAGTAGCCGAGGAACAGGCCCCACCAGAGGCACATGCTGGAGGCAAGACCCTTTCTGGTTCTGACAACCTCAGCTGAGGGAACCGCAGTCACGGTTTTATGTCCACCAGGCAGCAGGCGCTAGGCTCACTGCTGCTTCTTCTTGGGCCTTGCTTTTGGTTGTCGTCTGCTTCAGGCAACCCTTACGTGAACGTAGGTTGTAAGGTATTGCAGGCTGTTCCTCTACGTCTTCTTCTGGAGTCAAAATTGACTCTGCGTGGTCCTGAGGCGATGACTGGTCTGCTGGGGGTGGTGCCTTCTTACACTGCGAAGCCTGTATCCATGCTGCTATGCCGGATAGCTTAACAGCCGTCTGGGTAGTGAGCAGCACCTGATGTGGGCCCTTCCACCGGGGTTCCAAGGCGTGTTTTCGTTGGTGGTGTCGTATGTAGACCAATCACCTGTCTCGAGGGTGTGGCAGGCGTCAGAGGTGGGTTCGGTTGGCCAGGCGGCTCAAACCTGTGAATGGAAGTGACTTACAGCTTGCATTAGTCCCTTGCAGTACTGTAGGAGTGTACTGTGAGTCAAGTTCAAGTCTGAGACTGGAGTAATGGTAGTCATTGTTCGCATAGGGCGCCCCATAACAATTTCAAAAGGACTTAATTTATGTCTTTGGGATGGGGTGGATCGAATTTCCATAAGGGCCAATGGTAAGGCCGCTGGCCAGCTTAACCCTGTAGAGTCACAAATTTTTGCAAGCTTATTTTTTTTTTTCCATGCCATTTCGTCTTTCAACTGCACCTGCGCTCTGTGGGTGGTAGGGACAGTGCAGCAAGTGCGTGACATGTAATACACGATCCAGGTGCTGAACAAGTTGTCCAGTAAAATGTGTACAAAGTGGCAGGAATTCCTTTGTCACTGGACAAAGTGGCAGGAATTCCTTTGGCAGGCATAATATGATTTAACAAACATTTGGCAACAGACAGTGAATCAGCTTTGCGACAAGGAAAGGCTTCAATCCAGCCCGAAAATAAGCATACCATAACCAGAATGAATTCATAGCGTTGACACTTAGGCATTTGTACAAAATCAAGCTGCCAATGCAAGAACGGTGCTTGGGGCAGGCCCCAGAACCCGTGAGCTACCTTTACAGGTTTGCCAACATTGTAGCTTTGGCAAGTGGTACAGGTGGCACAGTGGCGAGCTGCAAAAGAGCTGAAATGTGGGGCTGTCAATCCTGCCTTAGTTACAGCAGAGACCATCCCCTCCTTTCCGACATGCGAAACGCCGTGTAGCAGGGCGGCCAGAGCTGGGTAGAGCGAAAAGGGGGCCACAAAGGCACCACTAGGCGAGTGTCAAAGGGAATCAGGGTGTAGAGAGCAACCCTGGGCGACCCAGGAGTCTTTTTCTGCTTCTGGGGCAGAGTCTTGGAGCAGGGTGAGGTCAGAAAGGGACGGCGGTGGTACAGAAACAGAAAGGGAACCGAGAAACGCACCGGGGGAAGGTTCTATGGCAGCATTACCCTTAGCAACATCAGTATCTGCTGTGGAGTGACCAGGGCACTTAACAATAGCTAATGCAGATGGGAGTAAAACTGCATACAGGAGAGCAGCAATGTAGGGGCCATTCTTGATAGGGGTACCAGCAGAGGTAAGGAAACCCCGAGCTTGCCAGAGGGTGCCAAAGTCATGTACAACCCCAAAAGCATATCGAGAATCAGTATAAATGGTGGTGGAGCGTCCCTCAGCCAGAAAGCAAGCGCGGGTTAGGGCAACTAGTTCAGCAACTTGTGCTGAGGTCACAGAACGGAAAGGCGCAGCTTCTAGGGTTTCAGAGAGTGATACCACAGCGTATCCTGCGAGGAGACGACCTTGGCTATCTCTAAAGCAGGAACCGTCAGTGAATAACACAAGGTCGGAGTTAGAGACAGGGACATCAGAAAGGTCAGGGCGCGGGACGGTGACAGCAGAGACACTTGCAAGGCAGTCGTGGGGTTCACCATCATTAGACAGAGGAAGGAGAGTGGCAGGGTTCAGTTGAGAACAGCGCTTTATGGTGATATGTGAAGCCGAAAGCAGTAAAAGTTCGTACCTAGTGAGGCGGGCGGAGGAAAGGTGAGCTGTATTACATTGTAGCAGGAGAGTTTCTACAGAGTGAGGGACCATGAGAGAAACAGGAGAGCGGAGGACAAGGGACTCAGACATTTCAATTAGGCGTGCCGTGGCAGCCACAGCACGCAGACAGGGGGGTAGACCTTGGGCAACAGGATCCAAGGTGGCAGAGAAATAAGCTACTGGACGATTTTTGCCACCATGCTCCTGAGTAAGAACCCCAAGTGCACAACCAGATTGCTCGTGGCAGAAAAGGGTAAAGGCTTACAGTAGTCAGGTAACCCTAAGGTGGGGGGGGGGGGCAGTGAGAAGCACTAAAGAGTCAGTTTCTGAGGCAGATAATGAAGGGGAACAGAGGAGTAGATCATTTACACATTGGACCAATGTGGACCCAGAGGGGAAGACCAGGTCAACAAGGTCTTTGGCTAATGCTTGGGAAAAGTAAGACGGGCTTTCTGTG
This sequence comes from Pelodiscus sinensis, assembly GCF_052426305.1. Classification (NCBI taxonomy): domain Eukaryota; kingdom Metazoa; phylum Chordata; order Testudines; family Trionychidae; genus Pelodiscus; species Pelodiscus sinensis. The sequence continues at coordinate 19,941,388 of NC_143069.1, read as the reverse complement.
TACCCCTTGGGAAGCATACTGCTGCTCCTTGTAAGAAAAGGCAAAAAGATACTGGGACGTAGGGTGAACCGGGACAGAAAAGAAAGCAGAACACAGATCAACATCAGTAAAATGAGTTGCATCTGGCAGGATAGAAGCCAGATTAGTTGCTGGGTTAGGGATTACAGGAAAGGTGGGTACAACAATGCAGTTAATAGCTTGAAGATCCTGAACAAACCACCATGATTTACCATCAGCTTTTCGAACTGGGAGGAGGATAGGGGTGTTACAGGGGCTGGAACAGGGGACAATAATGCCTTGTTCCCACAGGGTGGATTTGACCGGAGCTGAAACCTTTAAATCCCAAAAACCCGGTGCCACGACCCCTTCTCTGACCTTATCCCCATTCTTGGTACCCTCCCCATTCCCAGTACTGTCTGCCCTGCCCTGAATAATGCTGTATTTGCAGAGCTATCAACTTTTGTGAGGACTGCTTCTCTTTCTTTTTAGAGTGCAGTGGCAATGCTCTGCCACTGCTTGCAATTTGTCCATGGTCTTGGCCTCCCATCCAACACTTATTTGCTTTAACATACTGCTAATAGCAGATAAGAGGCTATTAACAAACGCATGCGCCAGGGCGCCCTGTCCATTTTTACCTGGTTGCTGTATCCCAAAAAACCCAAAAAAACCCAACCAAACAAACAAAAAAACCATCAGTCAGTCTGTGTGATAGTTGCCCGGGTTTTTTTCTTTGTTGCTGTTTACGGGGTTATAAGTAGTTTACACAGTTGCAGGAGGTCTGCTTCAGAGGGTTCATAGGCATTGCGCACTAGCAAAATTCCTCTGCAAATTTGGTAGGGTTTTCCTGGGGCTTTGGAAAACCTTTTAAAATCGAGTGGAGCTCCGTGTGGGTCCAGGGTTTATAGCTTCAAGTGGGACCGGTCTGAGTCTTCTTGGAGGACGGGGTAAAGGGAAGCGCTCGGTCTGGTGGTGGGAGAGGAGGTTTCCAATAAAGCTTTTTCTTATAATTAGAATTTTTAAGGGAGGCGAGCTTCGATTCAGTTCATTTAAGATTTGCCTCGTCCCACCACGGCATGAAGCTATCTACCTCTCCTCTAGCCAATTTAGTTTTGGGAAGGCCAAGTTTGTCTTTTAAGACGTCCACTTGGTCTTTGTTCCAAGATCCTAACAGTGGCCACTGAGTTTTGGGATCCCCCCAGAGTTAATCTAGATCATTTTTCCAGAAATTTACAGGAGTCCGGACCCTTTCTAAAATATATAAACTGAGCCAGGGTCCCTTTAGGGAACTATCCCTGCTTAGACGTCTAGTTACCCATACAGGAGGACTTCATACACCAATCACACAAGGAGGAAATTCGGGTTCGTCAGAGCGGTGCCCAGTGCAACACACAAAAGAAGCCCACAGGCTACTGCCTCAATCGCCCTTGCGTTCACTCCAAGGATTTTATCCAAGGTGCGGTGCGGCTGTGATTGTGCAGATTCCAGTCACACAGACCGCGGGGACAGGAGCCCCTTGGTCGGCCAGTCCCTGGACAGGGATGGCTCCCAGACTCACTCACACCACAGGGAAGATGGATAGACACAGAGACAAGACAGTCCACAGTCCGGACAAAATAATTACCTGACCAGAGTCGTGATGTTAGATCCCGGGATCCCTACCAGAACAGAGCAGGAACCAACAGGTTCGATGGCGTAGACTTCGCTGTGGTTGTGCACATTTCCGTTCTGGTGGAGGACCGCTCGGGCCAAATGCCCAGGTGCCGGCTACCACGGTCATCCTGCAAAACAGTCAGGGATCACACAACCTCAGCGAAGACGGTTGCCATCTCAGTGGGACCTCCAAATTGTCAAAGTCAGACAGGACTCACAGATTTGGCAGACTGCTCTGTTTATTTCAGCAAAGCTTTGCTAAAATGCATGGAGAAAATGTGAGTACCATACAAGGTTCAAACCCCTTGATTTTATACAGTCAAAAGGCCAAGTTAACAAGATCAAAGGGTGTGGCAAAACTTCACATTATTAGTGTGGTTAAGTATCTTCATTTCAATATTAAGCACACAGCAATCTCCTGGCTATATCTCCCTGATTATCTGGAATTGTTTCCTGTCTAACACCTAATGTTCCTTTTCCTGTTAAACTCAGGCCCAAATTGGCTAGCACCTTGATCTGCATACCTACAATCAACATTAACATACTTTTCTTCTTTCTCTTAAAAAGACAAACAGAATTCCTTCAACTTATTCAGTTATTACAGCACAATTCATCTTTTTCTTACAGTATAATTCTTTCTACTTTCACAACTTTGACCACCAGGGTCTGAAGCCCCACAGACAGGGGCCACGGATGGGGAGGGGGAGAGGCAAAGGGGGCAGTTGTCTCGGGAGCTGATGATTTAAAAGGGTCCAGGCCTCTGGGTCACTGTATCGACTATTATGGCAGCCGCCACTGCCAGAGACCCGGGCAAATGAAATCAATCCTAGAGCTCTGTCTGGTGCAAGGTGGGTGGCGCTAAGGCCTGATTGGCCCTCGCCTTGCCCCTCCTACCTTTAGCTTTGCCCCTTTGAGGGGGTCTAGAGCCTTGCCCCTTTGAGGGGGTCTTGAGCCGACCCCCTCCCATACATTACCCAGGGCCCGACAACGTCTGTCACCAGCCCCGTTGACATGAATGTGCCCCAAATCCCTCAGACCCAGTACAGTCCCCCCCCCCCTTCCCCCCCCGGATCCTTAATTCTTCTCTTGTCATCTGATTGCTTCAAGCATTGTTACAGGCTGGGGACCGACTGGCTAAGCAGCAGTTCAGCAGAAAAGGACCTGGGGATTCCAGTGGATGAGAAGCCGGAGATGAGTCAACAGGGTGGCCTTGTAGCCAAGAAGGCTAATGGCATATTAGGGGGCATTAGGAGGAGCATTGCCTGCAGATCCAGAGAAGTGATTATTCCCCTTTATTCGGCTCTGGTGAGGCCACATCTGGAGTATTGTGTCCAGTTCTGGGCCCCCAACTACAGGAAGGATGGGGACGCATTGGAGGGGGTCCAGGGGAGCTTGACCAAAATGATTCGGGGTCTGGAGCACATGACCTATGAGGAGAAACTGGGGGATTTGGGTTTGTTTAGCCTGCAGAAGCAAAGAGTGAGGGGGGATTTGATAGCAGCCTTCAACTTCCTGAAGGGAGGTTCCAAAGAGGATGGAGAGAGGCTGTTCTCAGTAGTGAGGGATGGCAGAACACGGAACAGTGGTCTCAGGTTACAGCGGGGGAGGTCTAGGTTGGACATTAGGAAAAACTATTTCCCTAGGAGGGTGGGGAAGCACTGGGCTGGGTTCCCTAGGGAGGTGGTGGAATCTCCATCCCTAGAGGTGTTTAAGTCTCGGTTTGACAAAGCCCTGGCTGGGATGATTGAGTTGGGATTGGTCCTGCCTTGGGCAGGGGGCTGGACTTGATGACTCCTGAGGTCTTTTCCAACTCTAGGATTCTATGATTCATCCGTGCGATGTCACTGGAGTCTCAGGGAGGTACACTGTGGGCGAAAGCCCCGATCTTGCTTCTGGTTTTGTACAGGCGGCCGTGAAAGTAACTTTACAGTTTCTCACAGGTACTGTCCTATTGCAGCCCAGGTCTTTGCAGTTCTTGCTGGAGCTGCGCACCAGGGCACTTTCACCTCTGTGTTCAGGATTCAGAGTTATCTCTTTTCCCAAAGATCTTCCCTGGAGCTGTTCAGAGAGAACTTGCTCCCTCTCGCCACAGTCTCTCTTAAGGCAACCATGTTCTTCAGAGCCTCTGGCCTGACGTGGAACGGGACGGGGGACACCACAGAAGAGGCCAAATTCGCCGGGGGAAACACTCCAAGGAAATGGATGCTAAAGAGGGTCCATTCGCCAAGACTCATGTGCAGGGCCTCTTTGATTTCAGTGTTGTCACTATAGACCAGCGCGCGCCCGTTGAGATTATGGTCCCTGAGCCTCTGTTTGTACAGCGGGACGTTTTCCTCCTTCAAGCCGATTGTGTCCATCTGGAAGAGAAGTGGGAGCACCCGTTAGTGCCGTGCATCTACTGAACAGGTCGCCAAACACGTTTTTAGGAAGGGTCCGCTATAGCTCCCGAGAGGAACCTGTCTGGGCTTGCTCAGATTCTAGCAAACAAGGCGGGCCGGCCGGCTGTGGGGCCAGGTATGGTACCCTGCACACCCCACTGCCGTGTGCTTGGATTCTGCTAGGGGCACCGCTGAGCAAGTTGGCACGGCAGGGGAAATAGCATGCTCTCTGCAGGCAAAAGCTAGCAATGCAGGGACCACTGGAGGGGTGTGTTGAAATGAAGAGGGAAGGTTTCCTGACCCTGCTTGAAGGCTGGAGGGAAGCATGCAGTCAGCCTGACGGGGGTGGAGTTGGGCCTCTCGACCTAAGGCTATATCTACACTGCGGGCCTTTGCAGGCAGAGAGTATGCTAATGAAGCACTCGTTAGCAACTTCTTGTGCTTCATTAGGGGTGTGTCTGGACTACATGCCTCCGTCGACGGAGGCATGTAGATTAGACAGATCGGCAGAGGGAAATGAAGCCACGATTAAAATAATCGCGGCTTCATTTAAATTTAAATGGCTGCCCTGCTCTGCCGATCAGCTGTTTGTCGGCAGATCGGGGCAGTCTGGACTTTCCCCTGTCGACAGAAAACCCTTTTGTCGACCGCCCCGGTAAACCTCATCCCACGAGGCATAACGGGGCGGTCGACAAAAGGGTTTTCTGTCGACAGGGGAACGTCCAGACTGCCCCGATCTGCCGACAAACAGCTGTTCGGCAGAGCAGGGCAGACATTTAAATTTAAATGAAGCCGCGATTATTTTAATCGCGGCTTCATTTCCCTCTGCTGATCTGTCTAATCTACATGCCTCCGTCGACGGAGGCATGTAGTCTAGACACACCCTAGCATGCTCTCTGCAGGCAAAAGCTAGCAGTGTAGACATAGCCTCAGGGTTCTTGTGTGTTATTCTGGATAAGGGGTATTACACTGCAGGCCTCCAGCAAGAGTATTTATGTTTTTGCCCCTCTTCTCTCTGGAGTGCATAACAGACAGCTACGGGTCTCCCAGTCTTAAAACCGACCAAAGTCATTTCAGAGCGTAAAGGATGAACCCGGGGAGAGCCAGCCAATGGCTTCGGGGTTGGAGGAAAGAGCTGCAAGGAACCGAGTTGTTCCAAGAAGAAATGTTTTGTGCAAACCAAGAGTCAGGAGCAGCAGAAAGTGGGGGAACTAGCAGAGCCCGGACTGTGGCCTTGCCCCCTACATCACCCTTTCCCCCTCATCCTCACTCTGCCCATTCCCTCTCATGTGCCCCCCCTACTCCTGAGGCCTCAAACCCACACTGTGCCTTCCCCGAAAGCCCCCATCCCACACCGCCTGTTCCCCTCAACATCCTACCCCCACTAGTTCTCGCTCCTCTCCCTCCAGTTATGCACCAGTTATGTGGGACAGTTTTCTCCCAGCTCTGGGGCCCGTAGTCAGGGCTGTCCCTAGGCCCATGGGAAATATGTAGCTGCATAGGGCACCGGAAAATTTGGGCACCAAATTTTTGAGTTCCCCAATGCAGCAGCCATGTGTTCTTGTATGTCTGAGGATATGCCTCTGCCGGTTCGTCTCTGGGGACGCTGTGTCCTGTCTGCTGCAGGGCTTTTCCCTTCGCCCTCCCCCACGTGCTCCTCTCAGCTGGCAGTGTAATCCACACACCTAGTGTGTGTGGTTCACTGTCCCTTCGTGTGGCAATTGGACCTCTTACAGCCAGAGATAAGAATAAGGGAGCTCTACATCCTAAGCTGGGAGCCAGCTGCCTTCATGGCTCCAGCTGTCGAGGCCTCTAGGGGTGTGTCTAAACTACATGGCTCCATCGATGGAGCCATGTAGATGAGGCTGATCGGCAGAGGGAAATGAAGCCGCGATTTAAATAATCGCGGCTTCATTTAAATTTAAATGGCTGCCGCGCTCTGCCGACCAGCTGATGATCAGCTGTTTGTCGGCAGATCGGGGCAGTGTGGACGCTCCCGTCGACATGAAAGTCCTTTGTCGACCTCCCCCTGATGCCTCGTGGGATGAGGTTTACCGGGGAGGTCGACAAAGGGCTTTCACGTCGACGGGGAAGCGTCCAGACTGCCCCGATCTGCCGACAAACAGCTGATCATCAGCGGGTCGGCAGAGCGCGGCAGCCATTTCAATTTAAATGAAGCCACGATTATTTAAATCGCGGCTTCATTTCCCTCTGCCGATCAGCCTCATCTACATGGCTCCGTTGATGGAGCCATGTAGTTTAGACACACTCCTAGAGGGCCTAGGTTCAAATCTGCTACGGGGTTCAAATCAGCAGCAGCAGCAAGCTAGCAAACAGAGAGGATCTGCAACTCTGCTCTAGTTCCTGAGCCCTGCTTGGGGTAGGGAGGTAGTAGGAACGACCAGACCTCCAGCAGAAGCTGCATGAGGGGAAAAGGCCCAGGCAATCCTGCAGAAGGGCCCTCAATTATTCAGGGCCCCACGATTTGCAAAGATGGCTCTGCCTGTAGCCATAATCTGTGGGCAGCTGCTGTCACATGAATGACATGCTTCTTGAGATGAAGAGGCATGGACATTCTATCGACAGCTGGCCCTGCTCGAAGGAAGGAAACCCAAGGGTGACCCACCTCTCGGCAGACATCCTCCACCGTCATACCCAGCAGAGTGCAGGTGCTGAGCTTGTCGAATTTCTTTGTCCGTTTCAGTCTGTGGCTGCCACGTTGCAGCTCCATCTGTCTTTTCAGGGATGGGTCCAAATTGACCGTGAAGGGGAGGTAGAAGAGGGCCTCCTCCATCCGAAACCTGCCGCACAGGAAAGTGTGGAACAGCTCGGGATCCTGGTCCAGTTCCAGCAGCTTTTCCATCTGGCCTTTCAGCATGTCCAGCTCTTCCATGTACTTCTCGTAGACCTCCCACAGAGACATGTCGGGGCGGAGCGGGCTTCCATGGCAGCTGCCCATTCGGCTCCTCTGCTCCTCATCCTCGATGCACTGCAAGAGCCAGCTCAGACGGCACGGCCACTGGTTGGCAAGGAGCACCCATTCCACCACCTTCTTCGGACACACTTCATCCTTGGGGATGTTACTCGCCAGCAGCCTGATGGTGATGGTGACGGTGTTCACGATGCGCCGCATCTGCACCACGTTGTCTGTCATGAATTCCTTCAAGGCGTCATCCAGGAGGTAGTCGAAAGCATCTTGAATGAGGTCTTTGGCTCGGATACCTTTCCCGCAGCTGCCGGTTCCCAGCGCTGGGGTTCCAACCATGAGAGGTATCTGGCTGTCCTCTGCAACTGGATTCTGAGCATCGTGGTTGGCCGAATGGTAGCGAGAGATGTTGAGGAAGTCAGAGCTGGCTTCCATCTTGCCATCCTGCCGGAAGCCGACCTCTGCCTCTAGCTGCTCCTTGCGCGCGATGATATTCCTGATCAGCCTCCGCTTGGTGTCGCAGTCCATCCGAGGGACAGAGAAGGGCAGGGTGACGATGCGGTTTAAGAACTCGTAGCCGTTGTTGGCCATACCTCTCATATACTTGGAGCTTTCCACGCAGTCGACAATGATGCTGGAGTCAACAGCCAGGATGGAGATGAAAGGGGCGTCATCGTCTGAGAGGAGAATGTTCATGGCATCAAGGACGCCCACCACCTTGTCAGGGCTGCATGTATCCAAGTGGGTGATCTCCAGCACCACCCGCAGCTTCCGCCGCTGGAAGATCTCCATGTACTGCAGGAACCCAGTGATTGTCCTGACTTCGCTTTTCACGCAGCTCATGAAGCCCAGCTGTGCGCTGAGAGCCGTCTGGTTCATCTGTCTCTCCAGCTGGCTCTTCTGGGTGACGATAATGTTTCGTACCACTGTGATAGTGAGCCGTATGGCAGCTGCTGCAGAGACGCTGACAGCCGTCACCCCAATGCCTTCCACGACAGCTATGGCGTCTCCTGAGGCATCCCCGATGGGGATCCCAAACTCTAGGAGGAGACCACCCACCCCAATAGCTACCATGATCAAAAGGATCACAGCCACCCACAGCGGGAGGAAGAGGAACTTCTTGCTAACCCATTCCTGATCCCCTGGTCTTTCGATGATGCTACATTTCCTGTCTATGGTCCTGTAAATGCTCATGGGTAGGAGACCAAAGTGGCTTTCGATGCCGTCGCACAGTGTGGTAATGAGGCCTGCCCAGAGCTGGTCGCAGCCCGCGTACTCCCAGGCGCTGAAATGGATGAAGACGTGTTTCACGTTCCTTCTCCACTTCTGCTGCTCCGTCAGGACCGGCCGGTAGAAGATCATGAGTAACAGGAGCTTGAGTAGATCCCGGCCAGTGTTGTCACGCTGCATCTTCTGCGTCCGCTGAAATTCCTCCTGGTCTTTCTTCTTCGATTCGTTTTCCATGTTCTCTGAGATAAAAGAGGAAGATATGTTAGGTACCTGGCAGTGCCTTAAATCTCTCCTCCTGAAGGGTCTTCCAGCTTCACAATCCCTCCCTTCTGGGAAGCAATCAAGAATGGGTAGCTCTTGGCAAAGCCATCCTTAGGATTGATGGGATCCTACGCCGTACTATTAAACTGGTGCCCATCTGCCCAACAGCAGCCCAGATGGATGTTGAATTTTTAGCGATGTGATTTTATAATCCTCATCCACACACTAATAAACAAACACATTTTAAACTAAGGTCCTGTCGACTCTCACACTCTCATTCAGCAAACATTTAGCAGAGGTTGGCAAATGCCTGTTAAATGGCTTCATTACTATGTCGTCGATGTTCTGCCAGTAGCTCGAGCAGACTGTCACTTGTAAATTAACTAGATCTTCTAGAACTTCTGCTGCTGGAGGAAGCAGAGCCACAGACCATGGATAGGAAGAGGCAGGTGGGTGGAGTGGACATGAAAACCCAGTGCTGCTCCAAATTTTCAGGTCCCCTATGCGATTGCATAATCGGCAAATGAGTACGGGTGGCTCTGGCTCTTTGGAGATAGTTGTCATCCACTAATCCCCATCCCCACAAGGTTCCTTCCCCGTCTTACGTTCCCCGGGGCAGTACTCACCCTTGATTTTGTGTAAGAGCAGGTTTTTGCAATGTCCCCATGGTGCATAAAACCCAGCAGTCACTGGCGTGGGCACAGTGTACAGGGCCTTTGCTAAAGCGAGGCAGTAGATATCCTCCTTGGTCTGGAACCCTGCAACGGGGATGAGGTAAAACACGAAGATTAGCCTCACCGAGCGCATCCGCAGTGGATGCTCAACAGTGTCTCTGCTAATATTTTTCGGTTCAAGGTACTAGGTACAAGGGGAGGGAGCAAACAAATGTCCGAAACCAGACAAGTTTATTTTAGGCTATAAATATTGGGGTGCCTGGCCTTACCCCCTTTGCATGGCCGAAGGGACAACAGAGACTTACTGACTGAATTGCTCCTCGTCCTGGGGCACTCATGAGTTGGTGCACGTGTAACCGCAAATCCAGGGCACTAGATCTGTGACTACACAGCTATAAACATGGCGAAGTGCCTCTGTCACCAGACGGTGCCTGTGGTCGGTCTTTGTGCATAACAACGAGATCTGCAGCAGGAGCAGGCTGCGTTACCTGCACTGACCACTGATAACACCAGAGCTCCAAGAACAGAAGCACTGAGCCACGCTGCTGAGGCAACCACATCACAGCTCTTAACACTAGGAGCCCGTAAGTACTCCTGTAGACCCTGCTTTCGCTGGCATTAAGCCAAACAGCGTCCACAGAGCCCCCTGGCACTCCTGCGCCCTGCTGTGCAATGCAGAGGGAGAGATGGAGAAGAGAAAGGCCCACGTGTTCCTTTGCCCTGGCCCAGGCTAGCCTATGCCACTTCCCATGGTTCTGTGGGCCAGACTTGCAGGGCGGGGAAAAGAGATGTAGAGGTCATGGTGGGTAATCAGCAGAAGCTATTGTAATTCTGGGATGTATAAACAGGAAACGCTTGAGCAGGAGTAAAGAGGCTGTCTCGCTTCTGTGATGGATAGGAGGCCCACTGTTCTTTTCTGAACATCCCAGTATTCAGTGACTAAAGGGTTAAACCTAGCTAGCTAGAAAGTGTTGGCAGGGAGTTCAGATCTGCATTAAAAGGGAATCTGTCTGCTGTTTTTCTTTGTGAGTTTAATCCTGGAGCTGCGGAAGGGGATGAGGGGGGGGATGAATTGAACTGGGCAGGGACATCATGCCTAAAAAAAAGAATACCTGGGCCTAGAATTGGACTGGACCTTGGAAGTGTGGATCCTTGAGTAGATAGAGAATGTTTATTTAGATGCGATCAGGTTATTTTTTTGTTTTGTTGTTTGGTTAAACTCCTCTGTGCTAAATCCATATCCCCTCCTCTCCCCACTATAACTTTAAACTGAATCCCAGGGATGCAATTGTCTGTGTTTTAATCTGTTCTTTTCTCAGTTGCGCTATAACTCCTAGCAGCCAAGTCAGCTTTACAAATGAATACCTTTTTGTTTTCTTAATATAATCACCTATTTTAAGGCTATGATCTGATTTTGTATCCTGGAAAGTAATAGGAGGTCTGTGTATACCTGCCTAAGACTAAGAGGACAGCTATCAGAAATTACAGTTTGTTTTCATTTTTCTTTTTTTCTTTCCAAGTGCTAAATAAAGGGGAATAATCACATCTCTGGATCTGCTGGCAGTGCTCCCTCCTAATGCCCCCTAATATGCCATTAGCCTTCTTGGCTACAAGGGCACACTGTTGACTCATATCCAGCTTCTCATCCACTGTAACCCCCAGGTCCTTTTCTGCAGAACTACTACTTAGCTGGTTGGTCCCAGGCCTGTAACAATGCTTGGGATTCTTCTGTCCCAAGTGCAGGACTCCGCACTTGTCCTTGTTGAACCTCATCAGATTTCTTTTGGCCCAATCCTCTAATCTGTCTAGGTCACTCTGGACCCTATCCCTGCCCTCCAGCATATCTACTGCCCTCCAGCGTATCTACTTGGTTGCTAGGTGTTACAAAGAAACTGGAAAAAGAAAGATTAAAACACAGAAAATCGCTTCCCTGGGATTCAGTTTGAAGAGTTCCAGGGTAAAGGGGGATAGTTACATGTGCTTAGCAAAAAGAAGTCCAACAAACTAAAAAAATAAAGAAAATAACCTAGTAGCGTCTGACTAAAAATTCCCTGTTCTACTCACATCTCTCTTGTTCCAAGATTTAGTCTTTCCCTAGCCAAGAAAGTCGCTGGATTCTGCTTGCCCAGGTTCCTGGCTTAATTCACATCTTCCAGGCATGATCACACAACAGGCACATCACTGCTTCCAATTCAAAACCCCAAATTCTGTTTCCATTTTCTTTCCTGGCCTCCTGTCAACTCGCTTCCTGCTTCTCTAGCATTCCTGGAGACTTTCTAGGACCTTTTGTCTATGGTTTCAACCTTTCCAGGCAAGACAGTTAGGGTTAAGTCCCAAGACTTTCAGGCAACCGTCTGCTTTTGACACGACCTGCCTGTTTCTCTTCAGCTAACTCTTGCTTACTTTGGTTCAGGCCTCAGGCCTTACACCAGGCCCATGCTTCAGGCCCATCCTTTCTAGTACAGGATGTAGCCTGGTAACAAAGCCCTGACTGTGGTATCAGGAAACCTGGGTTCTATTCCTGCCTCTCCCACAGGTTGGAGAGGTTATTCCCTGTCTGTAAAATAAGACTAATGATACTTAACCTTCACTTTTTAGACCTACACACAGCAACTAGGGATTTTTATTAACTACTCAAATATTGGTGAGCCTGGCTCGCTAGATGAACCATCCGGTTCCTCTTGGAATCATGTTAAATGCTTGATCCCCATGACCAAAGTCTCAGATACTGGGAGAAGTGACACGGGGGAATAAAAGCTGCTGTCTGAGGTAAACTACCTGGCAGGAATCCCCTGGAATGGGAGCCATCGCTACCAGGAGCCCAGGAATAACAAGACTCCAAAAGTCCAGCTGCCAGGCAGTTTGACCATCTCCTTCAGGCCAGTGGCCCAGAATTCCAGGACATCTTTGGGCCTGGGTTTAAAAAGAGACAGTACCGTGTGCTCAGCCCCTTTTTATCCATCCCCTTTCCCTCCATTGGCACGCAACCCTCAAATGGCCAAAGGTTTCCCTTTCCCTCCCTCCTTGGTTAAACAAGCTGGTTAAACAGCTCGAGGTGATGGAGTGATAAGCACCCACTGACAGAGTCGCTCGGGTTGCAGGGCCAGCGTAAGTCCGCTTTTAAAACTGCCGGCCATAGCTGCAGCTACGGGAGGGGACTCTAGCAAGGGCCTGGAACAAGGAACAGGGCTCCACTCCTGCATGGGATTCGGGCTTCCCCCAGGCAGATGCAACCCACCTAACACTGTGATCTGGCCACTTTGTGTTTAGATCCTGCTGCCCATGCCGCCGAATTCTAAGTGGGGACTCAGGCAGCAGGATCCGATTTTAAATGATTCACGGCTCATGGTTACGGCAGGGGCGGGAGCCACGAGCTGTAGCAATGCCGGACAGCTGCCAGTAGTGGCAAATCTGTGAGCTCTTTTCTGTGCTTTTAATTGAAAGCCTCAGCCGCGGAGAACTCTGAGGGTGGGCTAGTCCACAACACTGCCCCTTCTGCCTCAGGCTCCGCCCCTTCTGTGGGTGGAGCCGGCCTATGACCCCATACCAAAATCCATTAAGTGGCCCCCTTCTGAAAATTATCACCCACCCCTGTCACAAAATCATAGAAAAGTCCGAGTGGAAGGGACCATGATAGGTCATCTAGTCCAGTGTTTCACAAACTTTTTTTATAATGTACCCCCTTTAAAAAAAATTTGTAAGTACCCCCAGTACCTACAGTTTTCAGACACACACAATTTTTTTGAACCGTTGCAACACATTTGTTTAAACAACTGAATCGTAGCCGGGCGGGCGATGGCATTTTTGGGTGTAAAAGGTACAAAAAGAATACAGGCAGTCCCCGACTTACGTTGATCCGACTTACGTCGGATCCCTAGATACGAACGGGGTGAGGCAACTCCCGCACATGCGCAGCAGCATTCCCGGGGCTCGCTCACCTGGGTCCTAGGATCCTCCTCCTCCTCGGGCCGGCTCCGACTGGGGTCCCGCAGAGCTGCCGGGCAGAGGAAAAGTGCCTCCCCCCACCCCTCTGCCAGCAACAGGCTGCCCCCTCCCCTGAGCAACAGGCTGCCGAACAGACAAAAGCAGCCTCTCTGCCCCTCCTCCCCTCTATACATGCCCGGCTCCAGGAGCACAGCAGCGTCCCCAGGGCTCGCTCACCTGGGTCCTAGAATCCACCTCCTCCTCCTCTTCGGCCGGCTCCAACTGGCCTCTGCCTGCAGCAGCCGGCCACAGGGACAGGGATCCCGCAGAGCTGCCGGGCAGAGGAAAAGCGCCTCCCCACGCCCGCTGCCCCCCCCCCCCCGGCCTCGCATCCTGCACGCCTCCCCCCTCCCCCCCTGCCAGCAACAGGCTGCCCCCTCCCCTAAGCAACAGGCTGCAGAACAGCAGACAAAAGCAGCCTCTCCGCCCCTCCTTCCCCTATACATGCTGGGCTCCCTGGGCAAACAAAGACTCCACCAAAACAAACAAAGTGCTGGCCTCATTGTGTTAGCAAAAAAAGGACCCTCCTCCTAGAACCCTGGGTGGTGTGTGGAAATAAAGCTATTAGCTCAAAGCATGGTGCAGAGCTGTTTGGTATTTGATGAGTTACTCCTTTAGTCCTGAGTTTGTCACAGGGACAGAAATAGATGTGAAATCTTCTGAACAGGGGAACAGACAGCAAAACAAACATTAGAGGGGAGTTAACCTTTCCCTATGCTATCCAAAACTAAAAAAAATGTTTGGCTAGAGTTTCCCCTACAATATGTACCAGTTCCGACTTACATACAAATTCAACTTAAGAACAAACCTACAGTCCCTATCTTGTACGTAACCCGGGGACTGCCTGTAAAGCGCTGTCAAACTGAAAACAAAAATTCAGTTTTCGCCAAATTTCAGTTGTGTTGACGTATCCCCCAGACATCTCTTGAGTACCTTTAAGGGGACTCGTACCACTGGTCGAGAAGCACTGATCTAGTCCACCCCTGCACCGAGACAGGACCAAGCATGTTTGTCTCACATCTTGGCTCCTAGGACACGGCTTGAACTAACGCACTTGGAAAGACATTATCGTTTATACGCCCAAAGTGCTTCGTCTCAGTGTATTGCCATAAAATCTAACCGACCAAACTCCGACCTTTCATTTCCCTGTCACTTGGCCAGCCACAGCCTCACAAGCCTTCGGCATCGATCTCAAAGCCCTTGTCACGCTTTTACACAGCTGTGCTGACATGCTTGTGAGCCAGGCACACTTGTGCGACACGTCCCAAAGCACTTCCTCCAGGGCATTACATTGCACTTGCCTGCCTTTGATGGACAGGGAAAGGGAGACCTGAAAGGCCTCTCCAAGGTCACCAGCACGAGAGTGAGTGCAGAATTGAGGAGCAAGGGTCTAACACACAACTCTGTGCCTTAGTCACTAGGTGGCATTAGATTAGAACCCGGGAGTTCTTACACCCAAACCCGTGCCCCCTCCACTAGGCCATGCTGCTGGCCTCCCGCCTCTCCCCCAGGGCTTGGAGACAGACGGGAGGCTGGAGCCAGCCTGCGCAGAAGGGGCTATAACGCTTACAGCACGTTCATGACACTGCCCCTGCGCAGCCCCTCTCAGATCCACACTCGGAACCCACAAGAAACACCCCAAGAGCGGAGATGAAACCGCCACTCACCTGCAGCCCAGCTTCCAGGAAGGGCAAAGCAAAAGCGGCGCTCGCGGATTCCAGCCCAGCCTGGCACCTGCTTCCTGAACTTTGGCCCCTTTCCTCCAAGATAGCAGGAGGCTGCTCTGGGCCTTTTGTGCCCACGACGGGGCATAAAAGCAAACTCAGCTGTTGGTTCCATCTTGCGGGCAGAGCCCCGGCAGACAGTGGCAGGCGGGGGTATCGACTGACCCTCCAACCCAGGATATTCCCCCCACACCTGGATTCGCTTCCTAGTCATCCCCATCTCCCTGCACGATCCTTGTTTCTCATCCCGCCGGTCCGAGAAATTGTCAGAGCAGGTTGATCCCGACCTTGCCAAGGGCTTAGGTTACATCACAAGGCTTTGCCGCCACAGCTGGCTTGGCTTGGGTGTGTGGCAAAAGCCCCCCCCCCCCTCCTCCCCCCCCGCTGGCACAGCTATTCTGGCAAAGCCGCCAGGGCAAATGGCAACTCTGCCGAAAAGCATCTGCTGGCTTTAAGCTCCCTGCGAGCTGTTCTCATCGCTCAGCCATCACCACCACTGCCCTGCCTCTGTCCTGCTCCTCATCCCCGCCCCCACTCCTATCCCCGGCTCTCCTCCATCTCCTCCCCCTTCCCTTCTCCTGCCCCTCCCCATTTCCACCTGCCCTGCCCATCCCTGTCCTCTCCCTCCCCCCGTCTGTCCCCCTCTTATGTGAGGGCTTTGCTGGAAACGCCCCCCCCCCAAGCCAGGGAGATCTCCCCTCCGGGAACAATTCAGCCCCCCCCATCTCGCTCCCTCCACTCCACAGTATTTCCTCCATTCCCCACAGTTGAAAATTGAGCTCCCCCATCCCCTCAGGTGACAGTCGGGCTCCCCCATACGCAGCTGCCTAGGTAGGCACCTCCGCAGCCAGAGCCTGCCCCTGGCGCCCACGTCCCCTCCCCGACTGCCTGTCCCAGGCGACCACCTGAACCTGCGTCCCCCATTCCCTCAGATCACAGCTCCCTCCCTGACCCTGCACCCCCCGACACCCCTCCCCCAGGCCAGACTCCTCTCTGGCACCCGCACCCCCTCCCCCAAACCCTCTGCTCCCCATTCACCCAGGTCACAGCTCCCTCCCTGACCCTGCACCCCCCCGACACCCCTCCCCCAGGCCAGACTCCTCTCTGGCACCCGCACCCCCTCCCCCAAACCTTCTGCTCCCCCTTCACCCAGGTCAGCTCCCTCCCTGACCCTGCACCCCTCTAGAGCCCCTCCCCCAGGCCAGAGTCCTCTCCTGCGCCCATACCCCCTCCTGGACCCTGCACCCCTATCCACCGCCCCAGATCATACCCCCCCCCTGCACCCAGGCTCCACCCCTAAGCTCCCTTCTGCACCCAACCACCCTGTCCCAGACCCCAAACCCCTCGGTAGAAATGTGGCCCTTGATCAGTTGCCAAAATGGCCCCCCCATTACAAATTATTGACCAAGCCTGATCCAAATGTTTTTTGAAACATTGTTTAATGAGAATGTAAATACAATTCAATACAATTGGGAGGGTTGGGGGGAGGGGGACGCAGCTGCTGGCTCCTCAGCTCTTGCTGCTCTCACTGGGTGTCTTCCTGCTGCAAGGGAAGCAGAATCCGTCACATTCATCCCTGGGGACTCAGGGGAACTGGCCCCCCAGCATTTCCACCCTCCTCCCCCTGCTCTCTGGTCACCCCCGTCAGGCCCGCAGGGTGAGCTCCTGACCCCCCCCCCCCCAGAGCTCCTGACACCTCGGCCCCCTCCCGCCTCCTAGGACAGTTTCTGTGTTCAGAGCCTCCCCCACCCCCAGGGACGCTCGCAGGGGCAGGAGGGATTCTGCCAGCAGGGACGTGGGGTGGGGGCAGCCTGAGGAAAGGGGCGGGGGACTCCCTGAGGGGATGGGAAGGAGACCCTGGCCCTGCCCCACTCTCCTGATCTGCTCCGGCTGCTCACCATGTATTCCAGGAGCTGATGGGCCTGCCCATGCAGGGCGTGGGCCAGGACCAGCCCGGCCTGGCTGGGGCGCCGCAGGGGGGAGCGGGCAGCGAGCAGAGCCTTGTCCAAAAAGCAATTCTCCTGCTCTGGTGTAAAGAGCTGCCCAAAGACCTGAAATCAAGAGCACAGGAGGTTTCAGCTGACGGCCCAGAGCCCGGCCCCAACTCCTGGGGCTAAAACAGCTTCCTCCTCCCCCAAACTCCCTTCCAGACCCTGCACCCAGACGCTCTCCTCACCCGGCACCCCAACCCCTGCCCCAGGTCACAGCTTCCTCCTGCCCCCAAGACCCTCCTACCCCCACGAGGGCCCCAGCCAGCCCCACCCCCGAGCCCTGCCCTGCCCTGGCAGCGCGTCCTTACCTCTCCCACCCTCACGCTGTTGCTGTGAGCCAGGACCCATCTTTCTTTGTAGTAGTGTCTGCACCACAGGTCCTCTGCCTGGTGGATGTTGAGGCCTGCAAGAGACACAACAGGGTCATTCTGCTGGCAGGTCTGAGCCCTTCCCCTCCCACGGGTCCCTGCAGGCATCCCTGGGCAAATGGAGGGGCACAGGGGGCAGAAGGGGAACACAGAGGGACGCATCCCCCCTTGGGCCAGTCTGGGGGAAAAGGGCTGGGTCCCCTCCCCCCGCCGCCGGCACCCTCAGGGTGTCCCTGGGGCCCAGGTCCCGGCTGGGTTCCTTACCCCTGTGGTGCAGGAGGAGTTGATACAGGCTGTGCACCCCCTCCCGGGCCAGCCGGCTGACGTCTTCGGATGGGTCCGAAATAAAAAGGCCCAGCTGGGCCACGTGGTGACCCATCCTCGGCCAGTCGGCGGAGTTCTGAGGGGAGAGAAGAGGGGGGGTCCCTCAGCATCCTGGGGCTGCACGTCCCATGCAAACGGCCGCCGAGGCGGGTCTGAGCTCGGGGGACGGACAGAGACACCTCCCGGGGCGGGGCGGGGCCGGCCTTGCGAGGAGACAACCCTGAGCAATGGCCCCGACTGAAGGGTCACTCCGGGGGTGGAACAAGGGGATCCACTGACGGCCACTCCCCAGTCCCCAGGCCCAGTCCCTCAAGAGCCCCCCTGAAGGGCCCAGGGTCGCCCCTCCCCGGGGAAAGGAGAACGCGGCCCATTCCCGGCCCATTCCCGGCCCTGCCTCTACCACCCGGGGACGCTCCCAGCCCCGCACCCTGCAGCCCCAGACCCCCCGGCTCCGAGGTCACTTACGTCAAACCCCGGGAGGGTGGTGGCGACTCCCAGCAGGGCCGTGGTGCTGCCAAGGGCCCTGGCTCGCTCCTGGGGTAGGCGGGACTCCAGCCACGGGCTCAGGTGCTGGGGGGGAAAGAGGCAGGTCAGGACCCGTAGGGAGGTGCCGGTTCTGGGCAGAGCCTGGGGCTCCTCTCGGACCCTGCCCCCCCCAGCCACTGACACTGCTCCTCTCTCGGCCCCCCCCCGAGGAAGCAGGGACAATGGCCCCGTCCCCCCCACGGGGCTCACCTCCATTATGAGCTGCAGCCGGGCGGTGTCTGGGGACTCGGCGAGGAGGCTCGCCAGTAGGGCCTGGAGGTCGTAGGGAAGGGCCCGGATGAACTGCTGCAAGACAAGGGGGAGCCCTGGGTCAGAGGGGGGTTGGGGGATCCAGGCCACCCGCTGGCTCCGGGGTCCAGCCTTGAGCAGGGTCTGAGCCGCCTCGCAGAGCAGGGAGGAGCCCAGGCTGGGCATGGAAGGGACGGGCCCCCCGGGAGAGCAACGGGAACCCTGGAGGGAAGGATCCAAACCTGCAGCTTCTTCCCTCCCTCTGCCCCCCCCCCCCACTCCTCTCTGGAGCTCCAGCCCAGCCCGGGAGCAGGGCCCAGAGGGACGTACCTGAGTGTGGATGGGCTCCTGCTGCCAGTCCCCAGACACTGTCTGTCCCACGGCCACCGTCAGCAGGGGGCTCAGGAGCTGGGCCCGCAGGGGAGGCTGCAAGGTGCTGGCAGGAGAGAGGGGCAGAGACTGTTAATTGAGCAGCAGGAGACAGAGACTTTCCCACTCCCTGGCCAGGGGATCTGCTCTGGGGGGAGTCGGCGGGGGGGGTGGGGTCGGTACCTGAGGCTGCAGGCGGCGTTGAGGCAGTCGGCCAAGACCAGCGGGGGGGCGAGTCCTCCATGATCTCCTGGGAGACCCAAGGAGACAAAGGGGCGTGTGAGGCTGGGGCCCCCAAGAGACGCTCACGCGGCCAGCGCCCCCACCCAGCAGGATCCAACCCCACTGCCTCCCGCTGCCCTGTAGCCCCCCTGCCCGGCACAGGGCCCCTCCCAGCACCCCCCTCCCAAACCGGGACCAGCTCAATCCTTGTCCCCAGGCCGTCTCCTGCCCCTCCCTGCCCTGGTGACCAGCCTCTGAACCTCCTCATCCCTGCTCCCCAGGCGCATCCCCAGCAGCCCGCTCGGCTCCCTTCCAGCCCCCCATGGCCCGGGAGACCCCTCCCTGTCCCGAATCCCCCTTCCTGTCCGGCACCCCACACCTGCCCCATTTCTGTGTCCCTCCCTCCTCCAGCATCCCCACCCACCCCTCCCCATGTCCACCTCCAGCCCTCCTGGCTCCACCCATCCCGTTTCCAGCACCCCCACCCGCCGCCATGGCCCAGGCATACCCCTGTCCACCCCACATATCCCCTCCCCTCCTCCCGGCCGCCGCGACTCGCTTACAACGATCCTGGCCATCATGGTGTCCTTGCAGCAGCGCGGCGCCAGGGTGTCCTCGCCCCTTTGGAGGGCGGCGAGGCAGGCGAGGGGGATGGCCAAGAGGAACCGCTGCAGGGCGGCTGGGCTCTGCGCCCCAGAGAGAGTCTGTGAGCCTGGGGCCTGCCTGCCCCCCACGGACAGCTGCAGGGCTCAGGTCTCCCAGGAGTGGAGGTGGGAGCTGCTGGTTGTCCAAGCACCCGCACTCCCCCCCAACTGCTGCCTCAGGCTTGTGGGGGCCCAGCTGGTGCATGACAAGAGCCCCCAGCTTGGGGGGTCCAGGTCATGCAGGAGAAGGGGCCCCAGGGGGATCCCCAGGGACAAGCCCCTCCCGGAGGGGGGGACGTGCTGGGAAGGGGCCGGACAATCTCGGGTCCCCCCCGTGTGGAGAAGGTTCCTACCGTGTCCCGGGTGTGGAGCTGCTCTTCGATGTCATAGATGGCCCCTTCCTCCACCCGGGAGTCCATCCGCTCCTGGCAGAGCTCCGCCGAGGCGCAGGGGGGCTCTGTGCGGGAGGGAAGGGACCAGGGTGACTCCAGCGGCCAGCAGGGGTCACGCGCCCCCATGTCAGGGACCCGGGGCAGGTTGGGCCCCACACGCCCCTCGCAGGGACCCATCCCCCTTCCACCCTCACATCTGCCAACGCCCTCAGCAGAGCCCCCACCAGGAACAAGAGAGCCAAGCAGCAGCTCCCGCCCCCATCCATTGCCCAGGGTGCGGGGCAGACACTGGGGCTGCCCCTCCCCCCCCCGGGTACTGGGTGAGCCCCTGGGCCCAGCGTGTTCACGGCCCCTCACCTGGGTCTGAGCGGCTGCAGGAGGTGGCCCGGCTGCAGCTGGAGGCCCAGGCGCTGCTGCTGACGGACCTGGACCCACAGCTGCAGGGGCTGGTGCGGGGAGCGACGGGCTGGGGGCTCCCGGAGACTGGCAGGTCCCCGGGGGCCGGGCAGGGCGATGCCCCCTGGTGGTAATGGGGGCTGGGCTCCCGGGGCAGGTGTTTCTCTCCACAGAGGAGGCCCCGGAGCCACCCTACCCGGCTCCCCCGCTGGGCTGGGTCCCGCCTGCCCAGCCGCCTCTGGAGCCAGGTCCGGGGGGGCCTGGCCGGTGGGTGAGTCGCCCCGAGCTGGTGGGATCCAGCTTCCCCGCCCGCGGGGACGGAGAAGCTGCTCCCCACCGGCCCTGGGGCCATCTTCAGGGCTTTCTTGAACCATAGCCGAAAACGTTTGGCCATGCTGCAAATGAGGGGAGCAAAGGGGAGCTTGGGGCGCAGCCTGCAGAGAGAAATCCAGGGGTTCCAGCTCCCCAGAGCGACTGCCCCCAGCCCCCAAATGGCCCCTTGCTTATCGGTTCGGTCTTGCACAGGCACTGCAAGGACCTGAGGGTATGTCTACACTACCCCGCTAGTTCGAACTAGGAGGGTAATGTAGGCATACCGCACTTGCAAATGAAGCCCGGGATTTGAATTTCCCGGGCTTCATTTGCATAAGCGGGGAGCCGCCATTTTTAAAACCCCGCTCGTTCGAACCCCGTGCAGCGCGGCTACACGGGGCACGAACTAGGTAGTTCGAACTAGGCTTCCTAGTTCAAACTACCGTTACTCCTCTTTCCACGAGTCTCCTGCCCATCAACAGCCCCTTCTTGGCCAATCAGGGGAGAATCTAAGGTGTGGGGGGTGGAGCGTTCTCCCCAAAGACACCGGCATAGACTTGTTCCAGCCCCACCTCCCCAGTCCCCACAATGGGGGCTGCATCCCCCACCCCACGGCTCCTGCAAACCACCCCCCGTCCTTCAGCTAGTCTGTTGGGTCCCAAGCTGGGGGAGGCAGCAAGGGAAGGTCACAGAGGAGGCAAGAACAGAGCAGAAATGTGGGGGGATGGAGGAAAAGGGAAACCAACCAGGAGAAAGCCCCAGTGGCGCTAAGGACGCAGCCCAGGTGAGGAATCACCTTCTGGCCCTTGACCGAGGGCTGGGCCTGCCTGGAACCCAGCCGGCCCCGGGCGGGATCCAACCCCTGGGGGCTCTTACCTTCGTCACAAAGGTGTCGGGATGTGGAACTCACAGAACGCGAAGGAACCGTGAGGAGGAGACGCACCAGAGCTAAAGCAACCGGGGGTCTCCAAAGTCCCCTGGGCCCGCCCCCCGCTTTTATCAGCCTGAGATGTGGGTCCCTCTGTGAGGTCATCACCTCCCCACCTGCCCTTTGCCTTATATGCTGAGGGCTGCCCAAAGCCCCTGTGAGGTCACCGCCCCCCCCTCACCCTGCCAGGCAAATGTCCTGCCTCTGGCCACCCCCCTGGGAAGTTTGAGCCATTACTAGGGGTCCCTCCCCCTCCCTCATAGGCTGCTCCCTGCCCTACACTGCAGGCTTCTTGCACGAGAGCTGTTTCACGCCGGAGTTCTTGCGCAAAAGGTCTCGTGCAAGAGTGCCTCCACCCTGCCATGGGCTTTTGCACAAGAGCGTCCATGGCAGTGTGAACGCTCTCTTGTTCAAGAAAGCTCTGATGGTCATTTTAGCCATAAAAGTGTCTTGCTCAAGAAGCCCCTGGTGCCCGTCCACGCTGCCTTCTTGCACAACAGCTCTTGCACAAAGGGGGCTTAGTCATCGTGGGGAGAGGAATAACTCCTGTGCAAGAAGCCCTGTTCTCTGATGCTTTACTGCAAATTTACTTCTGCAAGAACACACGTAGAGTGTAGACGCGCCACAAGTTTTTTCGCAAGAACACGCAAAAACAAGCCATGTGGATGTTTTCTTTTTAGGCAAAAGCCCCTTTTTGCACAAGATCGGTCGGCCTTTTTGCAGGCATAGGGATCTTGTGGGAAAAGGGGGTTTTTTGCACAAAAAGTAAACATCCACACGGCTTGGTTTTGCGCACAAACATCGAGCACAAAAACGGATCGGCAGAAAATATGCAAATGACATTGCGTGTCATAGAGTCCCTCGTTAGCATATTTGTTGCCAAAAAAACTCGTTGTGTAGACGTAGCCTAGGAGAGAAGCGATCTCAGACACAAAGCCCTTCAGTAAGAGGGCATAGCCCTGGGGCGTGGTAGGAGACGTACGGCAGACATGGGAGGTCACTCTCCTAGCTATTTGGCACGGAGGAGGCCTCAGCTGGAGCACTGTGTCCAGATCTCAGGGCCATGCTTTAGGAGAGAGAGTCCAGAGGGGAACTATGAAAAGGGATTAGGGACGTTAGATATTCACTGAGTAGTCAATTAACCTCATGATTTCTTATCGGTTACTTGACTTTACGATAGTCCCCAGGGGCCAGCTGTCTCAGTCCTGGCTCGCGCTGGGTCCGGGACCTACCCCCTCTGCGGCTCTGCATTTACAGTGTGTTAGGAGCCAGGCAGGCAGGCAGCCTCGCTCAGTTCCAGTTTGCACCAGGTCCAGAAGCTCAGACCCAGCCCCCAGGCAAGGGCTGCTGCCAGCTTGTGCTGCTGCCTCTGATACAGAGGCAGCAGTACGGAGTGCCAGGAGGGAACTGGTCTAAAAGCACCTCCCCTTGCGACCTGGCTGCCTGTCATCCCACGCTGCTGCCTCCGTTTTTGGCGAGAGAGAGCCGCCTGTCTTGAGACACCGGTGGGGAGTCGGATTTCCAAAGGCAGGTCTCTGTCCTTTGTGAGCCTTCCAAAGCGCTTCGGTGGGGGGAGGGGGCAGGAAGGCGGACGACACTCAGGAATTGTAGCACCCAAATCCACGGAGTGTTTCGCCAGCACCTCCTGCAACAGAGCCCAATCCCTGACAGGCTTTTAGGCAAGATAGATCATTTGAAAAAATGACAGACACAGGGTTTTCCGTCACCGCTCTCCCTTTCTTTTATTTCCCTGGGCTAACTGGCTTGTTCCTCTTTGGCTAAGGATGGAAGGGTATGTCTACACTACAATGTTAGTTCGAACTAACGGACGTTAGTTCGAACTAACATTCATAGCCGCTACACTAGCGCTCCGCTAGTTCGAATTTGAATCGAACTAGCGGAGCGCTTAGTTCGAACTAGGAAAACCTCATTTTATGAGGCTTAAGCCTAGTTCGAACTTACTAGTTCGAATTAAGGGCTGTGTAGCCCCTTAATTCGAACGAGTGGGAGGCTAGCCCTCCCCAAGTTTCCCTGGTGGCCACTCTGGCCAACACCAGGGAAACTCTATGCCCCCCTCCCGGCCCCGGAGGGCTGGCTACGGTGCCCGTGCCAGGTGCAAGCCTGCTAGCACCCAGCCAGCAGACCCTGCACCTGGCACGGCACAGAGCCACTCACCCGATGTCCCCCAGCCCACCCCCTCTTCCCGGGACCAGGCTGGCGGCTCCCGGAAGCTTGCCCGGGACCGCAAGAGGCGGGTACATTCCTGGGCTAGTGCGGACATCGTGGACCTCGTCCACGATCTCCGCACTAGGCACAGGAAAGTGGCCATCTAGGGCAGGAGAGCTGCCAGCCTGGCCACCCAGGAGCAGGTTTGCATGAAAATCAAGGGGGTCCACTGAGACCCCCGACCCTGAGCCCTGAGCTTACAATGGCCGTCCTGGGTCAGACCAAAGGTCCATCTAGCCCAGTAGCCTGTCTGCCGACAGCGGCCAACCCTAGGGACCGTGGAGGGGATGGACCAAAGACAGTGACCAAGCCATTTGTCTCATGCCATCCCTCTCCAGCCTTGCACAAACTTTGGGCAGGGACACCACTCCTACCCCCTGGCTAAGACTACTCCATGGACCCAACCTCCATGACTTGATCTCACTTCCCTTTAAACTCTGTTCTAGTTGTAGCCTTCACAGCCTCCTGCAGCAAGGAGTTCCACCGGTTAACTATTTGCTTTGTCAAGAAGAACAACTTTCTCTTACTAGTTTCAAGCCTGCTACCCAGTCCTTTCCTTTGGTGTCCTCTAGTCCGTCTTTATGGGAACTCATGAAGAACTTTTCTGAATGCACCCTCTCCACCCAACCCCTGCTTTTAGAGACCTCTAGCCTGTCCCCCCTCCGTCTCCTCTTTTCTAAGCTGAACAGTCCCAGTCTCTGTAGCCTCTCTTCATCTGGGACCTGTTCCCAACCCCTGATCATGTTAGTTGCCCTCCTCTCTCCCAGCCTTAATCTTCCCCTCTCCCACCTCCTTTTCCCAGTCTCCCCCAGTTTTGTTCAATAAAGACAGAGTCAATGTTGGAAGAAACGTTATCTTTATTTTGTACATCAATAAGAAGGGGGGCTAGGGAAGGGTAAGTGGAAGGAGGTGAGGGAGGAATGGGGTACGAGCCCCCGATGGGGAGGACTGGGCTGGCTCTGCAGGCTTCTGGGGGTGGAAGCTCTCCTGCAGCCCCCCGATTACCCCCTCTCCCCAGATGGCAGCCTGCGGCAAGTGCAGCCGGGCTGATGGCTGAGTGGTGTGATGTGCCCAGTGTGGGTACTCCGGGCAATCCAAGCCAGGACTGGTTTTCAAGCGGGGCACCCCTTAGAACTGTCTGTCCGGGGTGGGGGTCGGGACCCTTTAAGCGCAGCCCTCGGCTAGCCTGAGACTGCATCTCTACGCTCTAAGTCCTCCTCTGATGCCCTGCTGGCACTGCTTCCGGCCATCCTTAAGCCCTGTTCAGAGTCCACTCAATGTGGACTTGCTAGTTCGAATTAGCAAAACTAGTTTTTAGTTCTAGATGCGTTAGTTCGAATTAGATTAGTTCGAACTAGCGCTGTAGTGTAGACATACCCGAAGAGAGGAGCCAGCAGGGGTAGAATGAATTGTGTACCAGGTCCTGGAAACAAGAGTATCTCCTCCAGATCACCCATCCACACCTGAACTGTTTAAAAGCTTGGCTGCCAATAAAGACACCTTAGCTCAGCAAATGCCAAGCCAGGCACCTATGTTTGGACACGAGGGGTGCACAGGGATGTGAGAACCAGGAAGGCTGATCTGTGAATTCACCCCCAACCGTCCCAGTACAAGACAGACGCTTGCGCCAACCAGCAGGGGTCACTGCTCCTCCGGTTTGGCTTGGACAAAGGTGCCCATCTGTTTGGTGTTCGCGTCTCGGAGCTGCGCCAGCTGCCTCTGGCCACGGCGGAGCAGATACTCGATGTGCATCACGTCGGCCCGGGGGATGCTGGCGTTCTTCCGGAACTCAGCCTGGATGCGAGGCAGGAATCCCGGCTTCTCCCGGCCGGTGCGCAGGAACTGCCTGTATAGGCTCAGGACGTGCTTCTGCAGCTTGCTATGCCGGGCCATGGTGCGCCTGGGGAGCCCTCCCAGGCCACGGGGGCCAGCGCCACGAGGCAGGGGCTGGAAGTGAACAGAGGCGGAGATGTTAGAGCAGCATCTCATTCCCAGACGCGCCTGTGCAGCCATTTCCATGCACTTTTCACCCCCACCTGCTAGGGTTACCAGATGGTTTAAAAAAAATACCGAACAGCAGGGGCCGGGGGGGGGGGGGGCGGGACTGGCTGGAAGAGAGGGGGTGGGGGGGAACCGGCCGCCGGGAAGCGGGGCTGGCTGGGAGGGGGCTGGAGGGAGCGGGGCTGGCCGGGGGGCAACCAGCCGTCGGGAAGCGGGTCTAGTTGGGTTGAGGACCAAGAGGTGGGGGAACCGGCCGGCAGCGCTGCAGAGATGTACCAGAGCCTGGGTCGGATTCATCTTTGGTGGGCCCTGGCTCCTAGACCATAGACACACTCCCCCCCCCCCACCCCCCCCGGAGGCCCTAGGGAAAATGGCACCCCGGCCCTGTGGACATGGTGCCCTCTCTGTTTCCCTTGGCCCCGTAGGCACTAAGCTCCACTCCTGCCGCCCAACTCCTACAAGGCCCGACGGATTTCTCTGTGGCCCCCGACCCAAAAAAGGATCCCCCCAGCCCTGCGTTAGGGGATACGAGAGAGTCTGGCTGGGACGTAAGTGCAAATAACTCTGCTCTTAGCAGCTCTGAACCGATGGGCTCTGCCCTGTGCCCCAACCAAGAACCCTAACATAAGAACGGCAGTACTGGGTAGCCTGTCTGCTGACAGTGGCCAGCACCAGGTGCCCCAAAGAGGGTTGACCAAAGACAATGATCAAGCGATTTGTCTCCTGCCATCCTTCTCCAGCCTTCCACAAACAGAGGCCAGGGACACTATTTCTATCTCCTGGCTAATGGCCTTTTATGGACCTAACCTCCGTGAAATTATCTAGCTTCTCTTTAAATCCTGTTATAGTTCTAGCCTTCACAGTCTCCTCTGGCAAGGAGTTCCACAGGTTGACTACACGCTGTGTGAAGAAGAACTTTCTTTTATTAGTTTTAAACCTGCTACCCATTAACTTCATTTGGTGTCCTCTAGTTCTTCTATTATGGGAACTAATAAATCACTTTTCTTGATTCACCCTCTCCACACCACTCATGTTTTTATAGACCTCTATCATATCCCCCCTCAATCTCCTCTTTTCTAAACTGAAAAGTCCCATCGCTTTAACCTCTCTTCATATGGGACCGGTTTCAAACCCCTAATCATGTTAGTTGCCCTTTTCTGAACCCTTTCCAAGGCCAAAATATCTGTTTTGAGGTGAGGAGACCACATCTGTACACAGTATTCAAGATGTTGGTGTCCCATAGTTTTATACAGGGGCACCCTGAGTTACCAAACCACATGGCAGTGCCCATTAAAAACCCACCAGGACTTACCCAGCGTTTATATGCAGAGGTCCCGCACCAGCAGCGGTCTTCACTGGACAGGAAACCATCCGCCCAGCACGCGCGGGAAATCACAGGAACCCAGCCTGGACGGTCCGATGCCCCAGCCCTGACAGAAGAAAATCAAGGTGTGCTTGAAGTGCCACGCCCACCATCCCTTGGTCCTCTGGGGCATTCGGCACATCCTGCTGGGTGAAAGGGCCGGTCACAGCTCCAGGGTCTGTCACACTTCAGGGCCTTTGGCAGCTCCTATTCACCGGGGTCAGGCAGATAATCGCCCCGAGCTTTCCCAGCACTTTTCAGCATCAGCTCTCAAAGGGGGGCAGCGTGACCCCCATGGGAGCAGGGGAATGTCAAAGAAGGAATGGGGCGGGGCAGGGGAGGCAGCCAATGGCTTCTCCTAATGCAGTGGTCCCCAACCATTTGAGGTTGCCGGGCGCCAAGGGGTGTGGCCGTTTGCCCGCAGGGCGCCCTGGCGCGGGGACCCCCATTGTGCACCTGGGGGCGGGGACCCCTCCATAGCCACACTGCCGGGCGGGGCCCCCCATAGCCACATTCCCAGGGCCGCCCCCCCCCACAAGCACCGCACGCCCAGGGCCGGGCCCCCCGCCAAGCGCCGCGCTCCCGGGACCGGCGCTCTCCCCCCAAGCACCGCGTGACCGGGGCCGGCGCACCCTGCAAGCGCCACGCGCCCGGGGCCTGCGCTCCCCCCATGCACTATGTGGCCAAAGCGCGGCAGCCAATCTGCGGCGCCCCCGGGGCCGGCGCTCACTGTGCACCATGCGCCCGGGGCCAGCTCCGGCACCGCACATGCGCCACGTGCCTGGGGCCAGGCCAGCCCTGAGCAATTGGCGGGCGCATACAAATGCGGGCACCGTGTTGGGGACCACTGTCCTAATGTTAGCAGTGGGGACACCAAGTTCGGAAGTGAATGGTTAACCAGTAAGCAGGTTATGGTTAACCAGTGGGGGCTGGAGCAGCCCTTCACCAGCCATAGGCAGAGGGCACTCTGGCACACCACGGGTAGGGTTGCTCAGCAGTCACAGCAGTGT
This sequence comes from Pelodiscus sinensis, assembly GCF_052426305.1. Taxonomy (NCBI): domain Eukaryota; kingdom Metazoa; phylum Chordata; order Testudines; family Trionychidae; genus Pelodiscus; species Pelodiscus sinensis. The sequence goes on along the minus strand of NC_143069.1, from coordinate 19,913,241 downwards.
GCCACGGGGATAGGTGTTGGGGCTGCTCCAAGTCCATCTTTAACATGTTCTACGTGTCCCATTTAATCGGTTAACTGGTTCAACATATTGTTTAACTGGTTAGCTAATTAAATGAGATTTTACATCCCTGGCACCAAGGTGGCTAAAAGTAGGGTTGAACTGGGACTAGAAATTCCAGGATTTTGACTTTTTTTCTGATCTCACACAGTTCTGCAAATAAATACACATTTTGTTTAGATTTTAACTATTTTTAAATGTATTACGGTGGATTACGGAAGATAAACTTTAAAGAGAACAAAGAGTCATTTCAGGAATGGAAAACTACATTTTAATGTTCTGAAATGGTGGAGTTTTCCCCTTCCAAACAAAAGGTCACTAAAATCAGCGTTTTCCAATGGAAAAACACCCCCTCTGAAAACTTCCTTCCAGCTCTAGTTAAAACGGCCGTATTTTGAAGTGTATAATCAACCTCTGGAACTCACTGCAAAAGGATATTAATGATGGCGAAGGAAAGGGGAGGGAATCATAGAATCATAGAGCTGGAAGAGACCTCAGAAGGTCATCAAATCCAGCCCCTTGCTCTAGGCAGGACCAATCCCAACTAAATCAACCCGGCCAGGGCTTTGTCAAGCTGAGACTTAAACACCCGCCTGTGTACAGCCTGTCTGATCCCTTCTGGGGAAGCATGGGTGGGAAGAAAGAATTAGACAGGGTTAGACAAACCCGTAGGTCTTGGTTGATTTCGTCCTGCTTCAGGGCAGGGCACTAAACTTGGGGTCTGCTCTAGTCAGACCAACGTTTCAATCAATCTTGTCAAGAAACAGGCAAAAAAAACCCCAACCCAAACCAGGGAGAAACACGTTCCTTGGTTTGTAAACACAGACACAGAGAACAGCTCCTTCCGCTGGGGGGGTGGGAATAAAGAAAATAATCCCTCGCCCCCTCCCCTTCCTATTTGGTCCTAAAGGATGAAGATTTGTGCAGGCTGCGGGGGCAGGACTGATACTCAGGGAACGGGAGCATGGGGGAGAAGGGGGCAGCTTGCTTACAATCGAGGGGCAACCCCGTGTCTCGGGGCTGGCCCAGCAGAGGCGGGATTTCTGCAGCGCAGGGGGACACGAGGTGAAACAAGCAGCGACTCGGCCGATTGGGGCTTGTTATTGTAGGGTCGCATTGAAGCAGACACTTGCACCAGCGTCGCCTCCAAGAGCGAGGGGAGTGCGCGGCCTGGTAACCCCGGACGGACCCGGACCTGGACCCCCCTGCGCTGGGGGGCCAGGAGTCACCGCCCCCCGCCCCTCACCTCCGCCTCCTGCCTGCTCGCAGCTCCCGGGCCCGCGGCAGCAGCTGTGCCAGCCGGCTCCGAATGTTGAAACACCAGCAACATTAGCCCTCGCTTCCCATTGGCTGGAGGGCCCCAGGGGCGGGCGCAGGAAAGGGGAAGCTCCGCCCTTCGAGGGCCACGTGGGCCGGCAGTGGAAGTTGCAAGTCAGCTGGAGGAGAGAAGGGCCCGGCCCGGCCTGCGCACGTGGCTTTCACCGCAGCGCTCACCTGCCCTCACGCCCCACGCTCCTGCTTTTCCCTCCCTGCGTTGTTCGACCCAACCCTCACCCAGGCATCCACCCAGTTCACCCCGATTCTCACCCCTTTTTAAACTTGTTCCTAAGAAACCCCGATCGGTTCCTGGGAAATTCCCAACAACTCTTATCAGTGGTGCCTGTTACATACCAGCTGGGTTTTCCCTTTGATATTTACATACCCCCTGCCTCCTTTTTTCGCCCCTCCCATTTTTTCCTCCCCTGTTCATTTTGGTTCTGGACATACAACACTCCAGTCGTCTGAAGAAGTGGGCTATGCCCAGGAAAGCTCATGATCCCATTGACACGATTTGTTAATCTTTAAGGTGACTATATGTTGTGTTTTAAGTTTTTCCTGTTACAGACTCACTCAGCTACCCCTCTGAAACTCGTGGGCTCTGTCTACACTGCAGGCTTCTTGCACAAGAACTGTTTTGCAGAAGAGTTCTTGTGCAAAAGGTCTTCCATACGAGCGCGTCCACACTGCCATGTGCTTTTGCAGAAGAGATGTGCTTTTGCACAAGAGCATCCATGGCAGTGTCGACACTCTCTTGCACAAGAAAGCTCTGATGGCCATTTTAGCCGTAGGGGTTATTTGCACAAGAAATTCATGTTGCCTGTCTACACTGCCGCCTTCTGGAAGAGCTCTTGTGCAAGAGGGCTTATTCCTCGTGGGGAGAGGAATAACTCTTCCAGAAGAAGCCCTGTTTTCTGATGCTGTACTGTAATACTTGTGCAAAAACACGCACGCAGTGTAGACACTCTGCAAGTTTTTGCGCAAGAACAGCTGTTCTTGTGCAAAAAGCCTGCAGTGTAGACATAGCCTTAGAGGGGCAACCCCAACAGTCATTACTAACAAGGAGTCCTGTGGCACCTTGAAGATTTATTTGGGCATCAGCTGTTGCGGAGGAAAAGCAGGTGCAAGTGTTTTTTACCCCTGGAAGCGGATGCCCAAATACACGTGTTAGTCTTTAAGGTGCCCCAGGGTGCCTCTGTTTAAACAAGTGGAAGAGAAGGGCCTGTGTGCACCTCATAGGATGCCAGGCTAGACTGAAGATCACAATGGCCCTCTCTGGCCTGGAAGTTAATGAATGGTTACATCTGGCCAGGCTGCCTCTCTTTATGCTTGCATTAACTAACTGGGTTATTTGCAGGTGTTGTACTCAGTCCAGCTGTGTCGGAGCGCCTGCTGCTGGAGGAGAACGCAAAAGTTCTGTTACCTGGTTTGTAAGTCTGGAGCCTTCTCTACTGCATGAGGTACAAGCCACCTGGCTCTTCGCTAAAGTTGCAGAGCCGAGTCACTATCGCTGGATGTGGTCTCCGTGCCCAGAGTCCCCAGAGACCACAAACCAGATAAGATTCGAAATCGCCCAAGCAGATTTTTTGCGTAACAACATGCAATAATAGTTGCCAGCGAACAGACTCAGCGCTGCGCCGCTACACTTTATGGAAGCCGTGGCAATGTCCTAACACCCACTGAGCACCATCCAGTGCCCCCACACAGTCAGCTGGTGAACACCATTTGAGGTGAACTTTTATACATTCCTGATGTATCAGGTTGCTACCCCCTGTTACCTGGTTACCGTCCCTTACCTTGCAGAAGGGGGCTTACTTCCTAGTCTTCATACTGTCAACTTACTATCTGTTATGCTGTCAACTTTGACCTGGTCCTGAACATAGGTCGGTATGTACTTTATTTGTGGGAGGTAAATGGTACCAAGATGTTCCTTAGGACAATCCACAGAACTACAGACCGGTCAGCCTCACCTCACTCCCCGGAAAAATCAGGGAGGGGATCCTCAAGGAATCCATTTTGAAGCACTTAGAATAAGGAAAGGGATCAGGAGCAGTCAGCATGGATTCACCAAGGGCAAGTCATGCTTGACGAACCTGATTGCTTTCTATGACGAGGTAACTGGCTCTGTGGACATGGGGAATTCAGTGGATGTGATATACCTGGACTTATTCTTGCCAGCAAGTTAAGGAAGTATGGATTGGATTAATGGACTGTAAGATGGATAGAAATTGGGCTAGACTGTTGGGCTCAATGGGTAGTGATCAACAGCTCGATGTCGGACTGGCGGTCAGTTTCAAGCAGAGTACCTCAAAGACCGGTTCTACGGTCGGTTTTGTTCAACATCTTTATTAATGACTGGATGAGGGGATGGATTGCGCCCTCAGCAAGTTTGCCTATGTCACTAAGCTAGGGGGAAAGGTAGATACATTGGACGGTAGGGTATATGGTGCAGAGTGTCCAAGACATATTGGAGGATTGGGCCAAAAGAAATCTGATGAGGTTCAACAAGGACAAGTGCAGAGTCCTGCACTTGAATGGAAGAATCCCAAGAATTGTTATAGGCTGGGACCGACTGGCTAAGTAGCAGTTCTGCAGAAAAGGACCTGGGGGTTACAGTGGATGAGAAGCTGGATATGAGTCAACAGTGTGCCCTTGTAGCCAAGAAGGCTAATGGCATATTAGGGGGCATTAGGAGGAACATTGCCAGCAGATCGAGGGAAGTGATTATTCCCCTTTACTGGGATGTGGTGAGGCCACGTCTGGAGTATTGTGTCCAGTTCTGGGCCCCCCACTACAGGAAGGATGTGGACGCATTGGAGAGGGTCCAGTGGAGGGCAACAAAAATTATTAGGAGGCTGGAGCACATGACTTAGGAGAGGCTGAGGGAGTTGGGCTTGTTTAGTCTGCAGAAGAATGATGGGGGATTTGATAGCAGCCTTTAACTATCTGAAGGGAGGTTCCAAAGAGGATGGAGAGAGGCTGTTCACAGTGGTGACGATGGCAGAACGAGGAGTGATGGTCTCAAGGTGCAGTGGGGGAGGTGTAGGTTGGATATTAGGAAAAACTCTTTCCCTAAGAGAATGGGGAAGCACTGGAATGGGCTAACTAGGGAGATGGTGGAATCTCCATCCCTAGAGGTTTTTAAGTCCTGGTTTGACACAGACCTGGTTGGGATGATTGAGTTGGGATTGGTCCTGCTTTTGGGCAGGGGGCTGCACTCGATGACTCCTGAGGTCTCTTCCAGCCCTGGGATTCTATGATTCTAAGGCAAGGGACTTCTTTTATTTGAGAGCCCCAATTCCTTCAACAGCAGTATAGGTCTAATCCATGGAGCTCCTGAAGAGCAGCTCTGCATCCCTTTCTATGGCAGCCCAACTGTCCTTGGAACTGGTCAGACCAGTGTGACATCCCCCTGTGTAGGCATAATGAGCTAACGTGTCCTTCACTCCCATGCACCAACTTTGCCACTTATCAACTATGTTTTTAATTTGTTCGAAGGGAAAGCTGAATGAAGCCAAAATTAATGAGTGTTTTAACTTGTAACAAAATACAGGACTGTGTAGCACTTTAAAGACTAACAAGATGATTTATTAGATGATGAGCTTTCGTGGGCCAGACCCACTTCCTCAGATCCACTATTTGATCTGAGGAAGTGGGTCTGGCCCACGAAAGCTCATCATCTAATAAACCATCTTGTTAGTCTTTAAAGTGCTACATAGTCCTGTATTTCGTTTCAGCTACACCAGACTAACACGGCTACATTTCTATCACTGTTCTAACTTGTGTTTCTGTTCCCAGGAAATGTTGAAACGGTAGATTCCTAGGGACTGTCAAGTAGAAAGATTGACCCAAATTAGTTACTTGTTTACTTTCTTTGGCTCCACTGGAATCTTACAACAGGGATTAACTAGCTCCATTCATATCTATAATTAACACAAACAAAATCTATGTTTAGTGACAGGTAAGGTTTCCTGAGCACATGTCTAACAATCCAGACATTTAAAATCAGAAGTTAGTGGAAGGAGGCTGAAAAAGGTGAGGCTTTCGAGAGAAAAATTGCCCGAGAAAGGGTTATTTTGAACTCCAATTTACTCTGTATCAACCCATTTTTCCATTAAACCAACCTAAAGTACTATAAATAGGACTCAAAGTTTATGTCCTATGTTTTAGTTTTTGTCATAAACACCACAAGAAAAAAATATAAAGCAAATGGGAAAAAAGGGAGGATGCGAGTTATGAAAAAGCAAACAGTTGATAGGAGAAGCTAAAATTGGGGGAAAAAAAATCTATAACCAGTAACATAAAGGATAATTAGGAAATGTTTAAATATATCGGGAACAAAAGAAATCAGAGGAATGGTAAAGATCCATTACTGTATAAGGCTGGTCAAATTGCCAATCATGATGAAAAAAAGAAACTTCAGCAACCTGCTTGGAATTTAATGCGTTGAACTACACACAAGCCATAAAGATTGGATGTCTTTCTAAAACATATGTGGTAGCTCAACCGAGGGATGTTAAATTGCGCTTAATCAGCTAATCCAGTAGTTGGTGGAATTTCCATCGACTACTCAATTAGTCAATAAGGGTATGTCTACATTAGCTCGTTAATTTGAGCTAGGTAGGCAAAGCAGGCAACCGGAGTTGTAAATGAAGCCCGGGATTTAAATAGCCCAGGCTTTATTTGCATGTTCCCGTCCGGTCGCCATTTTGAAATTCCACTAGCCCGAAGTAACTGCCGCGCGGCTATAGAATGAGATGTAACAGTTAATTCGAACTAAGGACTTAGTTCGAATTACCGTTTCATTGCCACATGTAGCCGGCAGGAAGGGACCTCGAGAGGTCGAGTCCAGTCCCCTGCCCTCATGGCAGGACCCAGTACTGTCTACACGAGTGTTTCTTAAACTTTTTAAGACCGAGGAACACCAAACAATTTTTTTTTTTAATGAGGATTTTTTGTTGACTCCTGAGGTCTCTTCCATTTATAGGATTCTATAAATGTGCTTGGTACCTGTGCCTGGACCTTTATGCTTGATCTGGCTTATACTATTTCTCTTTCCTGCCTGCGGTTCCACTGAGCCAAAGTCTTGCTTCCTAGATTTCAGGCCTGTTGCTGTTTTTATGTTACCGGCCTTTATTCGGGCCTGCTGATTTTATGTTACCAACCCGCAACTTACTACAGAGGCAACTGAGTCCCAAAAAGGAGGAGCAGCTTGTTCAAAAACACAGCAAGCCAGTGGCAGCGCTAGGAATAGGACCCGTATGTCCCAACTCCCTGTCCCCTGCTGTACTAACCAGACCAAAATACTTTGACCACCAGGGTCTGAAGCCCCACAGACAGGGGCCACGGATGGGGAGGGGGAGAGGCAAAGGGGGCAGTTGTCTCGGGAGCTGATGATTTAAAAGGGTCCAGGCCTCTGGGTCACTGTATCGACTATTATGGCAGCCGCCACTGCCAGAGACCCGGGCAAATGAAATCAATCCTAGAGCTCTGTCTGGTGCAAGGTGGGTGGCGCTAAGGCCTGATTGGCCCTCGCCTTGCCCCTCCTACCTTTAGCCTTGCCCCTTTGAGGGGGTCTTGAGCCGACCCCCTCCCATACATTACCCAGGGCCCGACAACGTCTGTCACCAGCCCCGTTGACATGAATGTGCCCCAAATCCCTCAGACCCAGTAATGTCCCCCCCTCCTCCCCCCCCCCCCCCTCCCCCCCCGGATCCTTAATTCTTCTCTTGTCATCTGATTGCTTCAAGCATTGTTACAGGCTGGGGACCGACTGGCTAAGCAGCAGTTCAGCAGAAAAGGACCTGGGGATTCCAGTGGATGAGAAGCCGGAGATGAGTCAACAGGGTGGCCTTGTAGCCAAGAAGGCTAATGGCATATTAGGGGGCATTAGGAGGAGCATTGCCTGCAGATCCAGAGAAGTGATTATTCCCCTTTATTCGGCTCTGGTGAGGCCACATCTGGAGTATTGTGTCCAGTTCTGGGCCCCCAACTACAGGAAGGATGGGGACGCATTGGAGAGGGTCCAGGGGAGCTTGACCAAAATGATTCGGGGTATGGAGCACATGACCTATGAGGAGAAACTGGGGGATTTGGGTTTGTTTAGCCTGCAGAAGCAAAGAGTGAAGGGGGATTTGATAGCAGCCTTCAACTTCCTGAAGGGAGGTTCCAAAGAGGATGGAGAGAGGCTGTTCTCAGTAGTGAGGGATGGCAGAACACGGAACAGTGGTCTCAGGTTACAGCGGGGGAGGTCTAGGTTGGATATTAAGAAAAACTATTTCCCTAGGAGGGTGGGGAAGCACTGGGCTGGGTTCCCTAGGGAGGTGGTGGAGTCTCCATCCCTAGAGGTGTTTAAGTCTCGGTTTGACAAAGCCCTGGCTGGGATGATTGAGTTGGGATTGGTCCTGCCTTGGGCAGAGGGCTGGACTTGATGACTCCTGAGGTCTTTTCCAACTCTAGGATTCTATGATTCATCCGTGTGATGTCACTGGAGACGCAGGGAGGTACATTGTGGGCGAAAGCCCCGATCTTGCTTCTGGTTTTGTACAGGCGGCCGTGAAAGTAACTTTACAGTTTCTCACAGGTACTGTCCTATTGCAGCCCAGGTCTTTGCAGTTCTTGCTGGAGCTGCGCACCAGGGCACTTTCACCTCTGTGTTCAGGATTCAGAGTTATCTCTTTTCCCAAAGATCTTCCCTGGAGCTGTTCAGAGAGAGCTTGCTCCCTCTCGCCACAGTCTCTCTTAAGGCAACCATGTTCTTCAGAGCCTCTGGCCTGACGTGGAACGGGACGGGGGACACCACAGAAGAGGCCAAATTCGCCGGGGGAAACACTCCAAGGAAATGGATGCTAAAGAGGGTCCATTCGCCAAGACTCATGTGCAGGGCCTCTTTGATTTCAGTGTTGTCACTGTAGACCAGCGCGCGCCCGTTGAGATTATGGTCCCTGAGCCTCTGTTTGTACAGCGGGACGTTTTCCTCCTTCAAGCCGATTGTGTCCATCTGGAAGAGAAGTGGGAGCACCCGTTAGTGCCGTGCATCTACTGAACAGGTCGCCAAACACGTTTTTAGGAAGGGTCCGCTATAGCTCCCGTGAGGAACCTGTCTGGGCTTGCTCAGATTCTAGCAAACAAGGCGGGCCGGCCGGCTGTGGGGCCAGGTATGGTACCCTGCACACCCCACTGCCGTGTGCTTGGATTCTGCTAGGGGCACCGCTGAGCAAGTTGGCACGGCAGGGGAAATAGCATGCTCTCTGCAGGCAAAAGCTAGCAATGCAGGGACCACTGGAGGGGTGTGTTGAAATGAAGAGGGAAGGTTTCCTGACCCTGCTTGTAGGCTGGAGGGAAGCATGCAGTCAGCCTGACGGGGGTGGAGTTGGGCCTCTCGACCTAAGGCTATATCTACACTGCGGGCCTTTGCAGGCAGAGAGTATGCTAATGAAGCACTCGTTAGCAACTTCTTGGCACTCATTAGCATGCTCTCTGCAGGCAAAAGCTAGCAGTGTAGACATAGCCTCAGGGTTCTTGTGTGTTATTCTGGATAAGGGGTATTACGCTGCAGGCCTCCAGCAAGAGTATTTATGTTTTTGCCTCTCTTCTCTCTGGAGTGCATAACAGACAGCTACGGGTCTCCCAGTCTTAAAACCGACCCAAGTCACTTCAGAGCGTAAAGGATGAACCCGGGGAGAGCCAGCCAATGGCTTCGGGGTTGGAGGAAAGAGCTCCAAGGAACCGAGTTGTTCCAAGAAGAAATGTTTTGTGCAAACCAAGAGTCAGGAGCAGCAGAAAGTGGGGGAACTAGCAGAGCCCGGACTGTGGCCTTACCCCCTACATCACCCTTTCCCCCTCATCCTCATTCTGCCCATTCCCTCTCATGTGCCCCCCCTACTCCTGAGGCCTCAAACCCACACTGTGCCTTCCCCGAAAGCCCCCATCCCACACCGCCTGTTCCCCTCAACATCCTACCCCCACTAGTTCTCGCTCCTCTCCCTCCAGTTATGCACCAGTTATGTGGGACAGTTTTCTCCCAGCTCTGGGGCCCGTAGTCAGGGCTGTCCCTAGGCCCATGGGAAATATGTAGCTGCATAGGGCACCGGAAAATTTGGGCACCGAATTTTTGAGTTCCCCAATGCAGCAGCCATGTGTTCTTGTATGTCTGAGGATATGCCTCTGCCGGTTCGTCTCTGGGGACGCTGTGTCCTGTCTGCTGCAGGGCTTTTCCCTTCGCCCTCCCCCACGTGCTCCTCTCAGCTGGCAGTGTAATCCACACACCTAGTGTGTGTGGTTCACTGTCCCTTCGTGTGGCAATTGGACCTCTTACAGCCAGAGATAAGAACAAGGGAGCTCTACATCCTAAGCTGGGAGCCAGCTGCCTTCATGGCTCCAGCTGTCGAGGCCTCTAGGGGTGTGTCTAAACTACATGGCTCCATCGACGGAGCCATGTAGATGAGGCTGATCGGCAGAGGGAAATGAAGCCGCGATTTAAATAATCGCGGCTTCATTTAAATTTAAATGGCTGCCGCGCTCTGCCGACCAGCTGATGATCAGCTGTTTGTCGGCAGATCGGGGCAGTGTGGACGCTCCCGTCGACATGAAAGCCCTTTGTCGACCTCCCCCTGATGCCTCGTGGGATGAGGTTTACCGGGGAGGTCGACAAAGGGCTTTCACGTCGACGGGGAAGCGTCCAGACTGCCCCGATCTGCCGACAAACAGCTGATCATCAGCTGGTCGGCAGAGCGCGGCAGCCATTTAAAGTTAAATGAAGCCACGATTATTTAAATCGCAGCTTCATTTCCCTCTGCCGATCAGCCTCATCTACATGTAGTTTAGACACACTCCTAGAGGGCCTAGGTTCAAATCTGCTACGGGGTTCAAATCAGCAGCAGCAGCAAGCTAGCAAGCAGAGAGGATCTGCAACTCTGCTCTAGTTCCTGAGCCCTGCTTGGGGTAGGGAGGTAGTAGGAACGACCAGACCTCCAGCAGAAGCTGCATGAGGGGAAAAGGCCCAGGCAATCCTGCAGAAGGGCCCTCAATTATTCAGGGCCCCACGATTTGCAAAGATGGCTCTGCCTGTAGCCATCATCTGTGGGCAGCTGCTGTCACATGAATGACATGCTTCTTGCGATGAAGAGGCATGGACATTCTATCGACAGCTGACCCTGCTCGAAGGAAGGAAACCCAAGGGTGACCCACCTCTCGGCAGACATCCTCCACCGTCATACCCAGCAGAGTGCAGGCGCTGAGCTTGTCGAATTTCTTTGTCCGTTTCAGTCTGTGGCTGCCACGTTGCAGCTCCATCTGTCTTTTCAGGGATGGGTCCAAATTGACCGTGAAGGGGAGGTAGAAGAGGGCCTCCTCCACCCGAAACCTGCCGCACAGGAAAGTGTGGAACAGCTCGGGATCCTGGTCCAGTTCCAGCAGCTTTTCCATCTGGCCTTTCAGCATGTCCAGCTCTTCCATGTACTTCTCGTAGACCTCCCACAGAGACATGTCGGGGCGGAGCGGGCTTCCATGGCAGCTGCCCATTCGACTCCTCTGCTCCTCATCCTCGATGCACTGCAAGAGCCAGCTCAGACGGCACGGCCACTGGTTGGCAAGGAGCACCCATTCCACCACCTTCTTCGGACACACTTCATCCTTGGGGATGTTACTCGCCAGCAGCCTGATGGTGATGGTGACGGTGTTCACGATGCGCCGCATCTGCACCACGTTGTCTGTCATGAATTCCTTCAAGGCGTCATCCAGGAGGTAGTCGAAAGCATCTTGAATGAGGTCTTTGGCTCGGATACCTTTCCCGCAGCTGCCGGTTCCCAGCGCTGGGGTTCCAACCATGAGAGGTATCTGGCTGTCCTCTGCAACTGGATTCTGGGCATCGTGGTTGGCCGAATGGTAGCGAGAGATGTTGAGGAAGTCAGAGCTGGCTTCCATCATGCCATCCTGCCGGAAGCCGACCTCTGCCTCTAGCTGCTCCTTGCGCGCGATGATATTCCTGATCAGCCTCCGCTTGGTGTCGCAGTCCATCCGAGGGACAGAGAAGGGCAGGGTGACGATGCGGTTTAAGAACTCGTAGCCGTTGTTGGCCATACCTCTCATATACTTGGAGCTTTCCACGCAGTCGACAATGATGCTGGAGTCAACAGCCAGGATGGAGATGAAAGGGGCGTCATCGTCTGAGAGGAGGATGTTCATGGCATCAAGGACGCCCACCACCTTGTCAGGGCTGCATGTATCCAAGTGGGTGATCTCCAGCACCACCCGCAGCTTCCGCCGCTGGAAGATCTCCATGTACTGCAGGAACCCAGGGTATGTCTACACTAGAAAGTTAGTTCGAACTAACGGACGTTAGTTCGAACTAACTTTCCTAGGCGCTACACTAGCGGTCCGTTAGTTCGAACTTAATTCGAACTAACGGAGCGCTTAGTTCGAACTAGGTAAACCTCATTTTACGAGGACTAACGCCTAGTTCGAACTAGCTAGTTCGAACTAAGGGCTGTGTAGCCCTTTAGTTCGAACTAGTGGGAGGCTAAGGCTTCCCAGGTTTCCCTGGTGGCCACTCTGGCCAACACCAGGGAAACTCTATTGCCCCCCTCCCGGCCCCGGAGCCCTTAAAGGGCCACGGGCTGGCTACTTACTTTGTGCCAGTTGCAAGGCTGCAAGCACCCGTGCCTGCACAGCCTGCACCTGCCACAGGATGAGCCAGCCATCCGAGGGTTCCCAGCCCTCCACTGCTCCCCACGACCAGCCTGGCGGCTCCCGGGAGCCTGCCTGGGGGCGCAAAAGGCGGGCGCCCGCCTGGTCAAGTGCGGAGATCGTGGACCTCATCGAGGTTTGGGGGGAAGCCTCCAATGTCCACGATCTCCGCACTAGCCACCGGTACGCGGCCGTCTATGGACGCATGGCTGCCAGTCTGGCCGCCAGGGGCCACCAGCGCAGCCGGGAGCAGGTGCGCTGCAAAATTAAGGACTTGCGGCAGTCCTACTCCCGGGCCTGCCTGCCAGGGGCTGACCCGGAGGCCTGCCCCCACTTCCATGCCCTGGACCGCATCCTGGGGCCTCATGCCGTCCCTGCCCCCCGGGACGTGATTGACCCCGGGGCAGAGGGACCGCTCCTGGACACCGAGGAGGAGGAAGAGGGCTCTGAGAGCCAGGAGCCTGCCGCCAGCCTTCCCAGGACCCGGGACCCCCGAGGCACCCCACAGAGCCGCTCGCCTGCATCATCAGAGGCCGGGGAGGCGTCCACCTGTGAGTACCCTCGTGTTCCCCTTATGTGTACGGGGGGCTGGGGCGAGAGGGAGCCCCGGGACCGTGCGCCTGGGCCTTGCCCACCACGGAGCAGCAGCTGGGGATCCTGCAGGGGCCCTGGCCTTGCAGAGGGGAGCTGGGTTTCACACACCTGGGCCCCTGGGGTCATTGACCGCTGGTCTTCTTGCACCACAGCTGCAGCACCGGGGCCTGCAGGGCGCACCACACCGCCTGCAGCAGCCGCCCGCGCCCGGGCAAGCAGGTCAGCCAGGAACCAGGAGGACTACCAGAGGCGGCATCTCCGGTTCCTGGACCGACAGCTCCGTCTCCAGGACCACTGGGTCCAGGAGGACCTCAGTCTGCGCCAGAGGAGTCTGGAGGCCCTGGAGGAGCAGGGCCGTGCCCTGCGAGGCCACCTCCAGAGCCTGCTGGACCGCTTCCCGTTTCCTCCTCCCCCTGCTCCCCCTCTTGCTCCCCCTCTTGCTCCCCCTGCTCCCCCTCTTTCTCCCCCTCTTGCTCCCCCTGCTCCCCCTGCTCCTCCTGCTTCCGCTCCTGCTTCCTCCACACCCCCTGTCCTCTCTGCCCCCCCCTCCACAACCATTCCCCACCGACGCCCCCGGACCCGCAGTGTGGCGAGACGGGAGAGGCAGCTGGACTCCCACCCCTGAGCTTTCCTTTCCCTTCCTCCCTTCCCTCCCCTCCCCTTCCAGCTCCCTCGTCCCAGGTTTCCCCCTCCCTTCTCCCACCTTCATTCCTCCCTCCCCCACCCCAGTTCTGTGAAATAAACAGACGTTTTTGTTGGAAAAACAGGTGTCTTTATTTGACAGTAGGTAGGGAGGAGAAAGGGGAAGGGGGGGGGTAGGGTGGAAGAAGGCCCCGGTGGGGCATGCAGGGAGAGGTCAGTCCTCCTCCTCCTCCACCTGGAAGCTCTCCCGCAGGGCTTCCCGGATCCGGATGGCCCCCCGCTGGGCTTCCCGGACGGCGGCGGTGCGGGGCTGACCGTAGTGTCCAGCCATGCGGTCAGCCTCAGCCATCCAGGCTGGCAGGAAAGCCTCCCCCTTCCGCTCACACAAATTGTGGAGCACACAACATGCCGCCACCACGGGAGGGATGTTGTGCTCGGCCAGGTCCAGACGGGTGAGGAGGCATCGAAAGCGGGCTTTCAGTCGCCCGAAGGCCCCCTCCACCACGATGCGGGCCCTGCTCAGCCTGTTATTGAAGGCCTGGCGGGAGGGATTGAGGTGCCCCGTGTAGGGCTTCATGAGCCACGGCTGCAGTGGGTAGGCGGCATCCCCCACCAGGCAGACGGGCATGTCCACGTCCCCGACCCTGATGTGGCGGTCGGGGAAGAAGGTCCCGTCCTGCAGCCGCTGGCACACGGAGGAGTTCCGGTACACCCGTGCGTCGTGTGCTTTGCCGGACCAGCCCACATTTATGTCCGTGAACTGTCCCCGGTGGTCACACACGGCCTGTAGGATGACGGAGAAGTACCCCTTGCGGTTCACGTACCGGGACGCCTGGTGTTCCGGGGCACGGATGGGGATGTGCGTCCCGTCGATGGCCCCCCCGCAGTTGGGGAAGCCGAGGGCGCCGAATCCCCGGATGACGGCATCCGGGTCAGCGAGGCGGACCACCCTGCGGAGCAGCACCCGGTTGATGGCCTTGACCACCTGCGGAGAGAGACACAGCAAAGCGTCAATCAGTGGGGCGCCCGGGTGGCTGGGAGCGTGCGTGCCCTGGCAGTGCCCCGGGCCCCACTCCCGGAAGCAACCCCCCTGGCGGCGTGTAGTACGGCCGGGACAGCCCGACCCCTCCGGTGCGGGGCGCTTTCGCCTCCTCCCGCCCCCCCCTTTGTCCCTGGGGCGGCCCATCCCTTCCTCGCAGCCCCCCTCCCCCCGGCTCGGTGGCCGACGAGCGCCGTACCTGCATGAGCACTGCTCCGACAGTGGATCTCCCCACGCCGAACTGGTTCCCGACGGATCGGTAGCTGTCCGGCGTGGAGAGCTTCCAGAGGGCGATGGCCGCCCGCTTCTGGAGGGGGATGGCGGGCCTCATGCGAGTGTCCCTTCTTTGCAGGGCAGGGGCGAGCCACTCGCAGAGCTCCAGGAAGGTGTCCCTCCTCATCCTAAAGTTCTGGGTCCACTGTCGGTCGTCCCAGCGCTCCAGGACGATGCGGTCCCACCAGTCGCTGCTGGTGTCCAGACGCCAGATGCGGCGGGGCACGCCGGTGCCGGGGCGCCGCCGCGGCTCCTCCACGGCCCCCAGGGCGGCCAGGCGGAGAGGCAGGGGGCTGTCGTTCCCCAGGTGGTGCCAGGCAGCCTCGAGCCATTGCTGGCAGGCTTGCAGCAGCAAGTCCAGAAAGTGCACCAGAAGGTGCAGGGCGAGCCGTGGCTCCATGTTGCCACCTGCGGCGGTCCCCCCCGAAGGGAAGCACCGACACAGACGGGCACAGAGACCGACGCTTTGCTGTCCCTCGGCGAGGTTGGCAAGCAAGCAGGAAAAGCTGAGAACCGGCTGTCCAGGGGGGTCCCTTTAAGCACGAGCCTCAGATAGCCTCAGACAGCAGCCACACAAAGCAACTGCTGACCTGATGCCCTGCCAGAACCGGTTTCAGCTGCCCTTAAATGCCCCCCTGCGTCCAATCAGTGTGGACGCGCTAGTTCGAACTAGCAAAACGCTAGTTCGAACTAGTTTTTAGTTCTAGATGCGCTAGTTCGAACTAGCTTAGTTCGAATTAACTAATTCGAACTAAGTTAGTTCGAACTAGCGCTGTAGTGTAGACGTACCCCCAGTGATTGTCCTGACTTCGCTTTTCACGCAGCTCATGAAGCCCAGCTGTGCGCTGAGAGC
The DNA here is from genome assembly GCF_052426305.1 of Pelodiscus sinensis. Lineage (NCBI taxonomy): Eukaryota > Metazoa > Chordata > Testudines > Trionychidae > Pelodiscus > Pelodiscus sinensis. The sequence continues at coordinate 19,897,780 of NC_143069.1, read as the reverse complement.
CGTCTGGTTCATCTGTCTCTCCAGCTGGCTCTTCTGGGTGACGATAATGTTTCGTACCACTGTGATAGTGAGCCGTATGGCAGCTGCTGCAGAGACGCTGACAGCCGTCACCCCAATGCCTTCCACGACAGCTATGGCGTCTCCCGAGGCATCCCCGATGGGGATCCCAAACACTAGGAGGAGACCACCCACCCCAATAGCTACCATGATCAAAAGGATCACAGCCACCCACAGCGGGAGGAAGAGGAACTTCTTGCTAACCCATTCCTGATCCCCTGGTCTTTCGATGATGCTACATTTCCTGTCTATGGTCCTGTAAATGCTCATGGGTAGGAGACCAAAGTGGCTTTCGATGCCGTCGCACAGTGTGGTAATGAGGCCTGCCCAGAGCTGGTCGCAGCCCGCGTACTCCCAGGCGCTGAAATGGATGAAGACGTGTTTCACGTTCCTTCTCCACTTCTGCTGCTCCGTCAAGACTGGCCGGTAGAAGATCATGAGTAACAGGAGCTTGAGTAGATCCCGGCCAGTGTTGTCACGCTGCATCTTCTGCGTCCGCTGAAATTCCTCCTGGTCTTTCTTCTTCGATTCGTTTTCCATGTTCTCTGAGATAAAAGAGGAAGATATGTTAGGTACCTGGCAGTGCCTTAAATCTCTCCTCCTGAAGGGTCTTCCAGCTTCACAATCCCTCCCTTCTGGGAAGCAATCAAGAATGGGTAGCTCTTGGCAAAGCCATCCTTAGGATTGATGGGATCCTACACCGTTCTATTAAACTGGTGCCCATCTGCCCAACAGCAGCCCAGATGGATGTTGAATTTTTAGCGATGTGATTTTATAATCCTCATCCACACACTAATAAACAAACACATTTTAAACTAAGGTCCTGTCGACTCTCACAGTAAATTCAGCAAACATTTAGCAGAGGTTGGCAAATGCCTGTTAAATGGCTTCATTACCATGTCGTTGATGTTCTGCCAGTAGCTCGAGCAGACTTTGTCACTTGTAAATTAACTAGATCTTCTAGAACTTCTGCTGCTGGAGGAAGCAGAGCCACAGACCATGGATAGGAAGAGGCAGGTGGGTGGAGTGGACATGAAAACCCAGTGCTGCTCCAAATTTTCAGGTCCCCTATGCGATTGCATAATCGGCAAATGAGTACGGGTGGCTCTGGCTCTTTGGAGATAGTTGTCATCCACTAATCCCCATCCCCACAAGGTTCCTTCCCCGTCTTACGTTCCCCGGGGCAGTACTCACCCTTGATTTTGTGTAAGAGCAGGTTTTTGCAATGTCCCCATGGTGCATAAAACCCAGCAGTCACTGGCGTGGGCACAGTGTACAGGGCCTTCGCTAAAGCGAGGCAGTAGATATCCTCCTTGGTCTGGAACCCTGCAACGGGGATGAGGTAAAACACGAAGATTAGCCTCACCGAGCGCATCCGCAGTGGATGCTCAACAGTGTCTCCTCTAATATTTTTCGGTTCAAGGTACTAGGTACAAGGGGAGGGAGCAAACAAATGTCCGAAACCAGACAAGTTTATTTTAGGCTATAAATATTGGGGTGCCTGGCCTTACCCCCTTTGCATGGCCGAAGGGACAACAGAGACTTACTGACTGAATTGCTCCTCATCCTGGAGCACTTGAGTTGGTGCACGCGTAACCGCAAATCCAGGGCACTAGATCTGTGACTACACGGCTATAAACATGGCGAAGTGCCTCTGTCACCAGACGGTGTCTGTGGTCGGTCTTTGTGCATAACAGCGAGATCTGCAGCAGGAGCAGGCTGCGTTACCTGCACTGACCACTGATAATACCAGAGCTCCAAGAACAGAAGCACTGAGCCACGCTGCTGAGGCAACCACATCACAGCTCTTAACACAAGGAGCCCGTAAGTACTCCTGTAGACCCTGCTTTCGCTGGCATTAAGCCAAACAGCGTCCACAGAGCCCCCTGTCACTCCTGCGCCCTGCTGTGGGATGCAGAGGGAGAGATGGAGAAGAGAAAGGCCCACGTGTTCCTTTGCCCTGGCCCAGGCTAGCCTATGCCACTTCCCATGGTTCTGTGGGCCAGACTTGCAGGGCGGGGAAAAGAGATGTAGAGGTCATGGTGGGTAATCAGCAGAACATGAGCTCCCATTGTGGCGTTGGGGCTTAAAAAGCTATTGTAATTCTGGGATGTATAAACAGGAAACGCTTGAGCAGGAGTAAAGAGGCTGTCTCGCTTCTGTGATGGATGGGAGGCCCACTGTTCTTTTCTGAACATCCCAGTATTCAGTGACTAAAGGGTTAAACCTAGCTAGCTAGAAAGTGTTGGCAGGGAGCCAGGAGCACCAGTGAGAAGAAAGAGTTCAGATCTGCATTAAAAGGGAATCTGTCTGCTGTTTTTCTTTGTGAGTTTAATCCTGGAGCTGTGGAAGGGGATGAGGGGGGGGATGAATTGAACTGGGCAGGGACATCATGCCTAAAAAAAAGAATACCTGGGCCTAGAATTGGACTGGACCTTGGAAGTGTGGATACTTGAGTAGATAGAGAATGTTTATTTAGATGCGATCAGGTTATTTTTTTGTTTTGTTGTTTGGTTAAACTCCTCTGTGCTAAATCCATATCCCCTCCTCTCCCCACTATAACTTTAAACTGAATCCCAGGGATGCAATTGTCTGTGTTTTAATCTGTTCTTTTCTCAGTTGCGCTATAACTCCTAGCAGCCAAGTCAGCTTTACAAATGAATACCTTTTTGTTTTCTTAATATAATCACCTATTTTAAGGCTATGATCTGATTTTGTATCCTGGAAAGTAATAGGAGGTCTGTGTATACCTGCCTAAGACTAAGAGGACAGCTATCAGAAATTACAGTTTGTTTTCATTTTTCTTTTTTTCTTTCCAAGTGCTAAATAAAAGGGAATAATGACATCTCTGGATCTGCTGGCAATGCTCCTCCTAATGCAACCTAATATGCCATTAGCCTTCTTGGCTACAAGGGCACACTGTTGACTCATATCCAGCTTCTCATCCACTGTAACCCCCAGGTCCTTTTCTGCAGAACTACTACTTAGCTGGTTGGTCCCAGGCCTGTAACAATGCTTGGGATTCTTCTGTCCCAAGTGCAGGACTCCGCACTTGTCCTTGTTGAACCTCATCAGATTTCTTTTGGCTCTTGTGTAAAAGAGTTTGGGGTACCCTTCTGGAATACGTTCCCAAGTGACTTCTTCCTGCGTTCAAGAAGAAAAAGTTTTTTTCCACTTGGGTAGAGGCAGCAACCCTCCTAAGCTCAGGGAATCTGTGACCTTGGGGAGTTTTGAAGCAGAAGCCCATAGAGACACGGTATTTTAAGGTCTCTTTTGGGCCCACACCTTCTGCACTCCAAGTGCCAGAGTGGGGAACCGACTTAGCCTCTTTATTCGGCACTTGAACTTCTGCTGCTGGAGTTCTGTGCCCAGCTCTGGTGACCAGAATTCCAGATGGATGTTGATAAATTGGAGAGGGGTCATGTCAAGGCTGTTTCCCACTCTGGCACTCCAAGTGCAGAAGGTGGGGGCCCACAAGAGACTTTAAAATACCCTGCCACTGGAGGCTTGCGTTGGTGTTGCTGCCACCATCCAAATGCACAAACCCCTTTGAGAACCAGACAGGCGCATTTCAGAATTCCCTCCTGTGGGGTACCTTCCTTGTCCTTGACACTCCCTCCAGAGAGAGCTTGAAAACCTGTAATTTCTCCTAGAAGTATGGCTTGCTGTCTTAGGCACGTGCATACAGAACCTTCCGCCCTCTAGGATGCAGGAATCAGATCATGGTTTTAAAAATGTGACGTCTATTAACAAAACAAACACTTGGTGAAACATTACTTAGAATCATAGAACCATAGAGCTGGAAGAGACCTCAGGAGTCATCAAGTCCAGCCCCTGCCCAAGGCAGGACCTATCCCAACTAAATCAATCCATCCAGGGCTTTGTCAAGCCAAGACTTAAAAACCTCTAGGGATGCAGATTCCACCACCTCCCTAGGGAACCCATCTCAGTGTTTCCCTACCCTCCTAGTGAAATAGTTTTTCCTAATATCCAACCTAGACCTTCCCCATTGTAACTTGAGACCATTGCTCCTTGTTCTGCCATCCGTCACTACTGTGAACAGCCTCTCTCCATCCTCTTTGGAACCTCCCTTCAGGAAGTTGAAGGCTGCTATCAAATCCCCCCTCGCTCTTCTCTTCTGCAGACTAAACAAACCCAAATCCCTCAGTCTCTCCTCATAGGTCATGCGCTCCAGCCCCCTAATCATTTTGGTCGCCCTCCGCTGGACCCTCTCCAATGCGTCCACATCCTTTCTATAGTGGGGGCCCCAGAACTGGACACAATACGCCAGATGTGGCCTCACCAGAGCCGAATGAAGGGGAATAATCACTTCTCTGGATCTGCTGGCAATGCTCCTCCTAATGCACCCTAATATGCCATTAGGTTTCTTGGCTACAAGGTCACACTGTTGACTCATATCCAGCTTCTCATCCACTGTAACCCCCAGGTCCTTTTCTGCTGAACTGCTACTTAGCCAGTCGGTCCCCAGCCTGAACTATGCTCGGGATTCTTCCATCCCAAGTGCAGGACTCTGCACTTGTCCTTGTTGAACCTCATCAGATTTCTTTTGGCCCAATCCTCTAATCTGTCTAGGTCACTCTGGACCCTATCCCTGCCCTCCAGCATATCTACTGCCCTCCAGCGTATCTACTTGGTTGCTAGGTGTTACAAAGAAACTGAAAAAAGAAAGATTAAAACACAGAAAATCGCTTCCCTGGGATTCAGTTTGAAGAGTTCTAGGGTAAAGGGGGATAGTTACATGTGCTTAGCAAAAAGAAGTCCAACAAACTAAAAAAATAAAGAAAATAACCTAGTAGCGTCTGACTAAAAATTCCCTGTTCTACTCACATCTCTCTTGTTCCAAGATTTAGTCTTTCCCTAGCCAAGAAAGTCGCTGGATTCTGCTTGCCCAGGTTCCTGGCTTAATTCACATCTTCCAGGCATGATCACACAACAGGCACATCACTGCTTCCAATTCAAAACCCCAAATTCTGTTTCCATTTTCTTTCCTGGCCTCCTGTCAACTCGCTTCCTGCTTCTCTAGCATTCCTGGAGACTTTCTAGGACCTTTTGTCTATGGTTTCAACCTTTCCAGGCAAGACAGTTAGGGTTAAGTCCCAAGACTTTCAGGCAACCGTCTGCTTTTGACACGACCTGCCTGTTTCTCTTCAGCTAACTCTTGCTTACTTTGGTTCAGGCCTCAGGCCTTACACCAGGCCCATGCTTCAGGCCCATCCTTTCTAGTACAGGATGTAGCCTGGTAACAAAGCCCTGACTGTGGTATCAGGAAACCTGGGTTCTATTCCTGCCTCTCCCACAGGTTGGAGAGGTTATTCCCTGTCTGTAAAATAAGACTAATGATACTAACCTTCCCTTTTTAGACCTACACACAGCAACTAGGGATTTTTATTAACTACTCAAATATCGGTGAGCCTGGCTCGCTAGATGAACCATCCGGTTCCTCTTGGAATCATGTTAAATGCTTGATCCCCATGACCAAAGTCTCAGATACTGGGAGAAGTGACACGGGGGAATAAAAGTTGCTGTCTGAGGTAAACTACCTGGCAGGAATCCCCTGGAATGGGAGCCATCGCTACCAGGAGCCCAGGAATAACAAGACTCCAAAAGTCCAGCTGCCAGGCAGTTTGACCATCTCCTTCAGGCCAGTGGCCCAGAATTCCAGGACATCTTTGGGCCTGGGTTTAAAAAGAGGCAGCACCGTGTGCTCAGCCCCTTTTTATCCATCCCCTTTCCCTCCATTGGCACGCAACCCTCAAATGGCCAAAGGTTTCCCTTTCCCTCCCTCCTTGGTTAAACAAGCTGGTTAAACAGCTCGAGGTGATGGAGTGATAAGCACCCACTGACAGAGTCGCTCGGGTTGCAGGGCCAGCGTAAGTCCGCTTTTAAAACTGCCGGCCATAGCTGCAGCTACGGGAGGGGACTCTAGCAAGGGCCTGGAACAAGGAACAGGGCTCCACTCCTGCATGGGATTCGGGCTTCCCCCAGGCAGATGCTCTGTTGCTGCTTTCCTGTCTCTCCCTTCTCCAGGTGGAAGGGGACGGTTAGCCAGTGTTCCCTGCAAGCTGAGCTCTTGGGCGGCCAGCCAGGAGACATTCAAATGCTGCCCAGTTTGCTAGCCGGTAGCATGTGTTTCTAGTGGTGGTGCATGTGGTGTACTGGGTGTAGACATAGATCTTGTTGTTATAGTAACTGCGTTAGGTCACTGGGGGTCAGCCCAGCTGGTTTGGGTTTTTTCTAGCTAGCTCCGTGCTATGCAATAAAATGGACACTTGCAACTACTCAAGCTCTCTGTATTTCCACTGATTTCTTCCCATGCTGTGAAACTCCACGTGACGTAACAGTGCACATCCGTGCATGCCTTGGTGCACATAACAAAATGTATTCCGCACAGGAGTGGGGGAAAAAGTAGAGGCATTATTGCTGCTAGCTCCTTACTGAAACTCAGTGAAAGGCAGGGGAAATGAGAGATCAAAATCCTGAGACTGACAGTCCCCGGGAACAACGGGGAGAGGCTAAAGTCCCAGTTCAGCCTGACTGGCAGAGCAGGGAGCCAGGAGGGAGCCAGGGTCGGCAGAGTGGGACTGAGCTAAGGAGAGAGCAGGGGCCCGCACTGAGCTGGGGAGCAGGGCTGGCCTCGGGGAGGGAGAAGGGGAGGCCGGGGTCAGGATCGGGGGCAGTGCGACTGGCCTCAGGAAGGAAGGGGGGGTCAGGGGCAGCATGACTGGCCTCGGGGAGGGAGAAGGGGGGGGCCAGGGTCAGGATCTGGCCCTTCCCCCCCAGAGCTGCTTCCCATCCCCTCTTCCTTCCAGCCAGTTCCTGCCCCCCCCCCCCCAGCCAGTCCCTCTTCCTCCCTCCCCCCTGCCCAGGATCAAGTGTGTCCGTTTTTTGGGGGGAGGGTCTACCTCGCAACCCTACGAGTCAGACCCGGCGCAGGCACCAAGTGATGGGGACTGCCGGAACTTTGGGAACCTGAGACTGCGGGGTGGGGGTTTGTGGCAGGTCAGGAGATGAAAGGGGAAGGCACTAAGGGACAGGGTGTAGGAGACAGACAAATGCCAGGGGGCCAAGTGGAGACAATGAGGAAAAGGGCAGGAGGGGAGGTGTCAGTGGGGGGGGGGACAGGATGATGCTAGGAGAGGAGAGGGGAAGGGCTTTGGGGGCTAGAGGGGAGAAGGGGAGGTGCTGGGAGAAGGCTTGAAAGAAGGGGTGGGCATGAGGAAGGCGGAGATGGAGCAAGGCACATGTAAAGGCACAGGGGCATGAGGGGAACGGGGGCAGAGGGTGGTGAGGGAGTGGGCAAAGGGGGCAGGGGCAGTGAGGGAAGGGGGAGGCACCAAGAGGGTGCAAGGGTAAGGGAAGGTGCAGGTGCCAGGGGAGTCCGGGGGGTGAAGCAGAAGGGCAGACACCTGCAGGGGAGGGACCAGCACCAGAGGAGAGAAGCAGGACAGGTGTGTAGAGGGGGGTGTTAGGAGAGGGGATGAGGAGGGGTAGCTCACATGGTCAGAGTGGGGCTACTGGAGGAGTGGGCACAGGGGGGGAGAGAAAGGCTGCTGGAGGGGGCAGGTCTCGGGAAGGCTGAGGGCAGTGAGAAGGGCAGGAGTCAGGACAGCAGAGGTGGGTGAGGGATTGGGGGGCAGCAGGCACCAGGGGAGCTGATGGAGGAAGGGAAGGAGACAGGGCAGCAGAGGGGAAAGGTAAGTGGTTCATAAGATATTTATGAATAACTTGGGTGCCACCATGGCACATCCAAACAAGCCACAAACTCAGTACTGGTGCACAACACAAAATGTATTGTGCTCATGGGAGGAAACTCTTAGAGGGAACACTTCCCCCAGCCTCCCCACCCCCCGAATTAATGTCTCACACGTTGGGTTAATGCAATTGCAGGATCGTTGCACAGGGGGGGTTGGTGAGGGCCAAACTAATCCCTATTGGTAAAAGGATGGTGGGAAAAGTCCTTGGGGGGGGGAGGTCACATGACACCTTTTATTTCTGGTCATGTGTTCATATTGCCCTGAAAGTCTTACCTCCAGAGGCGTGGCTAACGGAGGTCAAGGGGGTCAAAGAGTACATTTTAAAACATTCTTTGGGTGCACACCCTAATGAAATGTGCTGCACACACCTATGGGCAGAGAGCAGATCCAGTCCTGGGAGCAGGGCTGCAGCCACAGTTATAGACGCCACCCAGAGAGCAGATCCGGATGCTGGGAGCAGGCCTGCAGCTGTAACCCACACACCTGATGTGGGTCACTATCCTATGGAGTGGCACTGAGACCACGCCCAGCAAGCAATTATTACAAGGGAGCTCTTCAGCTTATGCTGAGAGGCAACTGACTTATAACTCAAGCTGTAGCAGCTCCTGCCCTAAGCTCCAAAAGTCCCAGGTTCTAATCCACCTGGTGGCAGTTGCACAGCCATGGAAGCAGAGGGGCCAGGGAACCCTCTGTACAGGACTCCCCCCTCCCCCCCCCCCCCACACACCCTTGCTTCCTGGAATCAGCCACCTAGGTGAATAAAGCTGGAAACCCCCATGCCTATAGCTATGCGCCTTTGCTAAATAGCTAGAGCCATTCTAAAGTGCCCAGATCTCACAACTAAAAAGAAGATGTCCCAATGAGCTGTTAAGCTGTGCTGCCTGCCTCAGACAAGTAGCTCCAAGAATAGCGAGTGCTGTAACTCTGGAGCCTAATGATGGTGGTGTCCTCCAGCCATTTTCAGATTAGTACAGCTGCCTCCCTGTGAACCAGGTGCGAGCTGGCCATGGGGTCCCATAGACCTGGCTTGTGCAGCCTAACCTGATAACCAAGCAGCCCATCCATTACTAGCCAGCCGATTACCTTGGGCATGGGAGACCATTGCACTTGTAATGCCTGGGGCCTTCACGCACTGACAGGGCTTGACTCAATCGGCCAGCTAGGGAGAAAGAAATAAACAGAACGCAGAGGAGTCACCAAGAGATCAGAAGACCAGCACGGTGCCTTATAGGCCGTTCAGCTGTGAAGAGTCACCAAAACAGAGCAGGTGATGCTAACCTGAGTTAGTCCATTAACTGCGGCTAGGCTGGGTCACAAGAGGAGAGACAGGCAGTAAATCTGCAGCTGTCAGACCATAAGGAGGACACGGAGGTTTCAAAACCAGCTCAGAGAACAGGGCTGGGTAAGATGCCACCCACCTAACACTGTGATCTGGCCACTTTGTGTTTAGATCCTGCTGCCCATGCCGCTGAATTCTAAGTGGGGACTCAGGCAGCAGGATCCGATTTTAAATGATTCACGGCTCATGGTTACGGCAGGGACGGGAGCCACGAGCCCTTTAAAAAGCTGTAGCCACGCTGGACAGCTGCCAGTAGTGGCAAAGCTGTGAGCTCTTTTCTGTGCTTTTAATTGAAAGCCTCAGCCACGGAGAACTCTGAGGGTGGGCTAGTCCACAACACCGCCCCTTCTGCCTCAGGCTCCGCCCCTTCTGTGGGTGGAGCCGGCCTATGACCCCATACCAAAATCCATTAAGTGGCCCCCTTCTGAAAATTATCGCCCAGCCCTGTCACAGAATCATAGAAAAGTCTGAGTGGAAGGGACCATGATAGGTCCAGTGTTTCGCAAACTTTTTTTATAATGTACCCCCTTTAAAAAAAAATTTGTAAGTACCCCCAGTACCTACAGTTTTCAGACACACACAATTTTTTTCTACCGTTGCAACACATTTGTTTAAACAACTGCATCGTAGCCGGGCGGGCGATGGCATTTTTGGGTGTAAAAGGTACAAAAAGAATAAAGCGCTGTCAAACTGAAAACTAAAATTCAGTTTTCTCCAAATTTCAGTTGTGTTGACGTGTCCCCCAGACATCTCTTGAGTACCTTTAAGGGGACTCGTACAACTGGTCGAGAAGCACTGATCTAGTCCACCCCTGCACCGAGACAGGACCAAGCATGTTTGTCTCACCTCTTGGCTCCTAGGACACGGCTTGAACTAACGCACTTGGAAAGACATTATCGTTTATACGCCCAAAGTGCTTCGTCTCAGTGTATTACCATAAAATCTAACTGTCCAAACTCCGACCTTTCATTTCCCTGTCACTTGGCCAGCCACAGCCTCACAAGCCTTCGGCATCGATCTCAAAGCCCTTGTCACGCTTTTACACAGCTGTGCTGACATGCTTGTGAGCCAGGCACACTTGTGCGACACGTCCCAAAGCACTTGCTCCAGGGCATTACATCGCACTTGCCTGCCTTTGATGGACAGGGAAAGGGAGACCTGAAAGGCCTCTCCAAGGTCACCAGCGCGAGAGTGAGCGCAGAATTGCGGAGCAAGGGTCTAACACACAACTCTGTGCCTTAGTCACTAGGTGGCATTAGATTAGAACCCGGGAGTTCTTACACCCAACCCCCTGCCCCCTCCACTAGGCCATGCTGCTGGCCTCCCGCCTCTCCCCCAGGGCTTGGAGACAGACGGGAGGCTGGAGCCAGCCTGCGCAGAAGGGGCTGTAACGCTTACAGCACGTTCATGACACTGCCCCTGCGCAGCCGCTCTCAGATCCACACTCGGAACCCACAAGAAACACCCCAAGAGCAGAGATGAAACCGCCACTCACCTGCAGCCCAGCTTCCAGGAAGGGCAAAGCAAAAGCGGAGCTCGCGGATTCCAGCCCAGCCTGGCACCTGCTTCCTGAACTTTGGCCCCTTTCCTCCAAGATAGCAGGAGGCTGCTCTGGGCCTTTTGTGCCCACGACGGGGCAGAAAAGCAAACTCAGCTGTTGGTTCCATCTTGCGGGCAGAGCCCCGGCAGACAGTGGCAGGCGGGGGTATCGACTGACCCTCCAACCCAGGATATTCCCCCCACACCTGGATTCGCTTCCTAGTCATCCCCATCTCCCTGCACGATCCTTGTTTCTCATCCCGCCGGTCCGAGAAATTGTCAGAGCAGGTTGATCCCGACCTTGCCAAGGGCTTAGGTTACATCACAAGGCTTTGCCGCCACAGCTGGCTTGGCTTGGGTGTGTGGCAAAAGCCCCCCCGCCCCCCCCTCCGCCCCCCGCTGGCACAGCTATTCTGGCAAAGCCGCCAGGGCAAATGGCAACTCTGCCGAAAAGCATCTGCTGGCTTTAAGCTCCCTGCGAGCTGTTCTCATCGCTCAGCCATCACCACCACTGCCCTGCCTCTGTCCTGCTCCTCATCCCCGCCCCCACTCCTATCCCCTGCTCTCCTCCATCTCCTCCCCCTTCCCTTCTCCTGCCCCTCCCCATTTATACCTGCCCTGCCCTGCCCAAACCCGTCCTCTCCCTACCCCCCCGTCTGTCTCCCTCTTATGTGAGGGCTTTGCTGGAAACGCCCCCCCCCAAGCCAGGGAGATCTCCCCTCCGGGAACAATTCAGCCCCCCCCATCTCGCTCCCTCCACTCCACAGTATTTCCTCCATTCCCCACAGTTGAAAATTGAGCTCCCCCATCCCCTCAGGTGACAGTCGGGCTCCCCCATACGCAGCTGCCTAGGTAGGCACCTCCGCAGCCAGAGCCTGCCCCTGGCGCCCACGTCCCCTCCCCGACTGCCTGTCCCAGGCGACCACCTGAACCTGCGTCCCCCATTCCCTCAGATCACAGCTCCCTCCCTGACCCTGCACCCCCCGACACCCCTCCCCCAGGCCAGACTCCTCTCTGGCACCCGCACCCCCTCCCCCAAACCCTCTGCTCCCCCTTCACCCAGGTCACAGCTCCCTCCCTGACCCTGCACCCCCCCGACACCCCTCCCCCAGGCCAGACTCCTCTCTGGCACCCGCACCCCCTCCCCCAAACCTTCTGCTCCCCCTTCACCCAGGTCACAGCTCCCTCCCTGACCCTGCACCCCTCTAGAGCCCCTCCCCCAGGCCAGAGTCCTCTCCTGCGCCCATACCCCCTCCTGGACCCTGCACCCCTATCCACCGCCCCAGATCATACCCCCCCCCCTGCACCCAGGCTCCACCCCTAAGCTCCCTTCTGCACCCAACCACCCCGTCCCAGACCCCAAAGCCCTCGGTAGAAATGTGGCCCTTGATCAGTTGCCAAAATGGCCCCCCCATTACAAATTATTGACCAAGCCTGATCCAAATGTTTTTTGAAACATTGTTTAATGAGAATGTAAATACAATTCAATACAATTGGGAGGATTGGGGGGAGGGGGACGCAGCTGCTGGCTCCTCAGCTCTTGCTGCTCTCACTGGGTGTCTTCCTGCTGCAAGGGAAGCAGAATCCGTCACATTCATCCCTGGGGACTCAGGGGAACTGGCCCCCCCAGCATTTCCACCCTCCTCCCCCTGCTCTCTGGTCACCCCCGTCAGGCCCGCAGGGTGAGCTCCTGACCCCCCCCCCCCCCCAGAGCTCCTGACACCTCGGCCCCCTCCCGCCTCCTAGGACAGTTTCTGTGTTCAGAGCCTCCCCCACCCCCAGGGACGCTCGCAGGGGCAGGAGGGATTCTGCCAGCAGGGACGTGGGGTGGGGGCAGCCTGAGGAAAGGGGCGGGGGACTCCCTGAGGGGATGGGAAGGAGACCCTGGCCCTGCCCCACTCTCCTGATCTGCTCCGGCTGCTCACCATGTATTCCAGGAGCTGATGGGCCTGCCCATGCAGGGCGTGGGCCAGGACCAGCCCGGCCTGGCTGGGGCGCCGCAGGGGGGAGCGGGCAGCGAGCAGAGCCTTGTCCAAAAAGCAGTTCTCCTGCTCTGGTGTAAAGAGCTGCCCAAAGACCTGGAATCAAGAGCACAGGAGGTTTCAGCTGACGGCCCAGAGCCCGGCCCCAACTCCTGGGGCTAAAACAGCTTCCTCCTCCCCCAAACTCCCTTCCAGACCCTGCACCCAGACGCTCTCCTCACCCGGCACCCCAACCCCTGCCCCAGGTCACAGCTTCCTCCTGCCCCCAAGACCCTCCTACCCCCACGAGGGCCCCAGCCAGCCCCACCCCCGAGCCCTGCCCTGCCCTGGCAGCGCGTCCTTACCTCTCCCACCCTCACGCTGTTGCTGTGAGCCAGGACCCATCTTTCTTTGTAGTAGTGTCTGCACCACAGGTCCTCTGCCTGGTGGATGTTGAGGCCTGCAAGAGACACAACAGGGTCATTCTGCTGGCAGGTCTGAGCCCTTCCCCTCCCACGGGTCCCTGCAGGCATCCCTGGGCAAATGGAGGGGCACAGGGGGCAGAAGGGGAACACAGAGGGACGCATCCCCCCTTGGGCCAGTCTGGGGGAAAAGGGCTGGGTCCCCTCCCCCCGCCGCCGGCACCCTCAGGGTGTCCCTGGGGCCCAGGTCCCGGCTGGGTTCCTTACCCCTGTGGTGCAGGAGGAGTTGATACAGGCTGTGCACCCCCTCCCGGGCCAGCCGGCTGACGTCTTCGGATGGGTCCGAAATAAAAAGGCCCAGCTGGGCCACGTGGTGACCCATCCTCGGCCAGTCGGCGGAGTTCTGAGGGGAGAGAAGAGGGGGGGTCCCTCAGCATCCTGGGGCTGCACGTCCCATGCAAACGGCCGCCGAGGCGGGTCTGAGCTCGGGGGACGGACAGAGACACCTCCCGGGGCGGGGCGGGGCGGCCTTGCGAGGAGACAACCCAGAGCAATGGCCCCGACTGAAGGGTCACTCCGGGGGTGGAACAAGGGGATCCACTGACGGCCACTCCCCAGTCCCCAGGCCCAGTCCCTCAAGAGCCCCCCTGAAGGGCCCAGGGTCGCCCCTCCCCGGGGAAAGGAGAACGCGGCCCATTCCCGGCCCATTCCCGGCCCTGCCTCTGCCTCCCGGGGACGCTCCCAGCCCCGCGCCCTGCAGCCCCAGACCCCCCGGCTCCGAGGTCACTTACGTCAAACCCCGGGAGGGTGGTGGCGACTCCCAGCAGGGCCGTGGTGCTGCCAAGGGCCCTGGCTCGCTCCTGGGGCAGGCGGGACTCCAGCCACGGGCTCAGGTGCTGGGGGGGAAAGAGGCAGGTCAGGACCCGTAGGGAGGTGCCGGTTCTGGGCAGAGCCTGGGGCTCCTCTCGGACTGTGCCCCCCCCAGCCACTGACACTGCTCCTCTCTCGGCCCCCCCCCGAGGAAGCAGGGACAATGGCCCCGTCCCCCCCACGGGGCTCACCTCCATTATGAGCTGCAGCCGGGCGGTGTCTGGGGACTCGGCGAGGAGGCTCGCCAGTAGGGCCTGGAGGTCGTAGGGAAGGGCCCGGATGAACTGCTGCAAGACAAGGGGGAGCCCTGGGTCAGAGGGGGGTTGGGGAATCCAGGCCACCCGCTGGCTCCGGGGTGCAGCCTTGAGCAGGGTCTGAGCCGCCTCGCAGAGCAGGGAGGAGCCCAGGCTGGGCATGGAAGGGACGGGCCCCCCGGGAGAGCAACGGGAACCCTGGAGGGAAGGATCCAAACCTGCAGCTTCTTCCCTCCCTCTGCCCCCCCCCCTCCTCTCTGGAGCTCCAGCCCAGCCCGGGAGCAGGGCCCGGAGGGACGTACCTGCGTGTGGATGGGCTCCTGCTGCCAGTCCCCAGACACTGTCTGTCCCACGGCCGCCGTCAGCAGGGGGCTCAGGAGCTGGGCCTGCAGGGGAGGCTGCAAGGTGCTGGCAGGAGAGAGGGGCAGAGACTGTTAATTCAGCAGCAGGAGACAGAGACTTTCCCACTCCCTGGCCAGGGGATCTGCTCTGGGGGAGTCGGCGGGGGGGGGGGGTCGGTACCTGAGGCTGCAGGCGGCGTTGAGGCAGTCGGCCAAGACCAGCGGGGGGGCGAGTCCTCCATGATCTCCTGGGAGACCCAAGGAGACAAAGGGGCGTGTGAGGCTGGGGCCCCCAAGAGACGCTCACACGGCCAGCGCCCCCACCCAGCAGGATCCAACCCCACTGCCTCCCGCTGCCCTGTAGCCCCCCTGCCCGGCACAGGGCCCCTCCCAGCACCCCCCTCCCAAACCGGGACCAGCTCAATCCTTGTCCCCAGGCCGTCTCCTGCCCCTCCCTGCCCTGGTGACCAGCCTCTGAACCTCCTCATCCCTGCTCCCCAGGCGCATCCCCAGCAGCCCGCTCGGCTCCCTTCCAGCCCCCCATGGCCCGGGGAGACCCCTCCCTGTCCCGAATCCCCCTTCCTGTCCGGCACCCCAGACCTGCCCCATTTCTCTGTCCCTCCCTCCTCCAGCATCCCCACCCACCCTCCCCATGTCCACCTCCAGCCCTCCTGGCTCCACCCATCCCGTTTCCAGCACCCTCACCCGCCGCCATGGCCCAGGCAGACCCCTGTCCACCCCACGTATCCCCTTCCCTCCTCCCGGCTGCCGCGACTCGCTTACAACGATCCTGGCCATCATGGTGTCCTTGCAGCAGCGCGGCGCCAGGGTGTCCTCGCCCCTTTGGAGGGCGGCGAGGCAGGCGAGGGGGATGGCCAAGAGGAACCGCTGCAGGGCGGCTGGGCTCTGCGCCCCAGAGAGAGTCTGTGAGCCTGGGGCCTGCCTGCCCCCCACGGACAGCTGCAGGGCTCAGGTCTCCCAGGAGTGGAGGTGGGAGCTGCCGGTTGTCCAAGCACCCACACTCCCCCCCCAACTGCTGCCTCAGGCTTGTGGGGGCCCAGCTGGTTCATGACAAGAGCCCCCAGCTTGGGGGGTCCAGGTCATGCAGGAGAAGGGGCCCCAGGGGGATCCCCAGGGACAAGCCCCTCCCGGAGGGGGGGGGGGACGTGCTGGGAAGGGGCCGGACAATCTCGGGTCCCCCCCGTGTGGAGAAGGTTCCTACCGTGTCCCGGGTGTGGAGCTGCTCTTCGATGTCGTAGATGGCCCCTTCCTCCACCCGGGAGTCCATCCGCTCCTGGCAGAGCTCCGCCGAGGCGCAGGGGGGCTCTGTGCGGGAGGGAAGGGACCAGGGTGACTCCAGCGGCCAGCAGGGGTCACGCGCCCCCATGTCAGGGACCCAGGGCAGGTTGGGCCCCACACGCCCCTCGCAGGGACCCATCCCCCTTCCACCCTCACATCTGCCAACGCCCTCAGCAGAGCCCCGACCAGGAACAAGAGAGCCAAGCAGCCCCCCCCCCCATCCATTGCCCTGGCTGCGGGGCAGACACTGGGGCTGCCCCTCCCCCCCCCGGGTACTTGGTGAGCCCCTGGGCCCAGCGTGTTCACGGCCCCTCACCTGGGTCTGAGCGGCTGCGGGAGGTGGCCCGGCTGCAGCTGGAGGCCCAGGCGCTGCTGCTGACGGACCTGGACCCACAGCTGCAGGGGCTGGTGCGGGGAGCGACGGGCTGGGGGCTCCCGGAGACTGGCAGGTCCCCGGGGGCCGGGCAGGGCGATGCCCCCTGGTGGTAATGGGGGCTGGGCTCCCGGGGCAGGTGTTTCTCTCCACAGAGGAGGCCCCGGAGCCACCCTACCCGGCTCCCCCGCTGGGCTGGGTCCCGCCTGCCCAGCCGCCTCTGGAGCCAGGTCCGGGGGGGCCTGGCCGGTGGGCGAGTCGCCCCGAGCTGGTGGGATCCAGCTTCCCCGCCCGTGGGGACGGAGAAGCTGCTCCCCACCGGCCCTGGGGCCATCTTCAGGGCTTTCTTGAACCACAGCCGAAAACGTTTGGCCATGCTGGAAATGAGGGGAGCAAAGGGGAGCTTGGGGCGCAGCCTGATGAACGAAATCCAGGGGTTCCAGCTCCCCAGAGCGACTGCCCCCAGCCCCCAAATGGCCCCTTGCTTATCGGTTCGGTCTTGCACAGGCACTGCAAGGACCTGAGGGTATGTCTACACTACCCCGCTAGTTCGAACTAGGAGGGTAATGTAGGCATACCGCACTTGCAAATGAAGCCCGGGATTTGAATTTCCCGGGCTTCATTTGCATAAGCGGGGAGCCGCCATTTTTAAAACCCCGCTCGTTCGAACCCCGTGCAGCGCGGCTACACGGGGCACGAACTAGGTAGTTCGAACTAGGCTTCCTAGTTCAAACTACCGTTACTCCTCATTCCACGAGTCTCCTGCCCATCAACAGCCCCTTCTTGGCCAATCAGGGGAGAATCTAAGGTGTGGGGGGTGGAGCGTTCTCCCCAAAGACACCGGCATAGACTTGTTCCAGCCCCACCTCCCCAGTCCCCACAATGGGGGCTGCATCCCCCACCCCACGGCTCCTGCAAACCACCCCCCGTCCTTCAGCTAGTCTGTTGGGTCCCAAGCTGGGGGAGGCAGCAAGGGAAGGTCACAGAGGAGGCAAGAACAGAGCAGAAATGTGGGGGGATGGATGAAAAGGGAAACCAACCAGGAGAAAGCCCCAGTGGCGCTAAGGACGCAGCCCAGGTGAGGAATCACGTTCTGGCCCTTGACCGAGGGCTGGGCCTGCCTGGAACCCAGCCGGCCCCGGGCGGGATCCAACCCCTGGGGGCTCTTACCTTCGTCACAAAGGTGTCGGGATGTGGAACTCACAGAACGCGAACGAACCGTGAGGAGGAGACGCACCAGAGCTAAAGCAACCGGGGGTCTCCAAAGTCCCCTGGGCCCGCCCCCCGCTTTTATCAGCCTGAGATGTGGGTCCCTCTGTGAGGTCACCACCTCCCCACCTGCCCTTTGCCTTATATGCTGAGGGCTGCCCAAAGCCCCTGTGAGGTCACCGCCCCCCCCTCACCCTGCCAGGCAAATGTCCTGCCTCTGGCCACCCCCCTGGGAAGTTTGAGCCATTACTAGGGGTCCCTCCCCCTCCCTCATAGGCTGCTCCCTGCCCTACACTGCAGGCTTCTTGCACGAGAGCTGTTTCACGCCGGAGTTCTTGCGCAAAAGGTCTCGTGCAAGAGTGCCTCCACCCTGCCATAGGCTTTTGCACAAGAGCGTCCATGGCAGTGTGAACGCTCTCTTGTGCAAGAAAGCTCTGATGGTCATTTTAGCCATAAAAGTGTCTTGCTCAAGAAGCCCCTGGTGCCCGTCCACGCTGCCTTCTTGCACAACAGCTCTTGCACAAAGGGGGCTTAGTCATCGTCGGGAGAGGAATAACTCCTGTGCAAGGAGCCCTGTTCTCTGATGCTTTACTGCAAATTTACTTCTGCAAGAACACACGTAGAGTGTAGACGCGCCACAAGTTTTTTCGCAAGAACACACAAAAACAAGCCATGTGGATGTTTTCTTTTTCGGCAAAAGCCCCTTTTTGCACAAGATCGGTCGGCCTTTTTGCAGGCATAGGGATCTTGTGGGAAAAGGGGTTTTTTTGCACAAAAAGTAAACATCCACATGGCTTGGCTTTGCGCACAAACCCCGAGCACAAAAACGGATCGGCAGAAAATATGCAAATGACATTGCGTGTCATAGAGTCCCTCGTTAGCATATTTGTTGCCAAAAAAACTCGTTGTGTAGACGTAGCCTAGGAGAGAAGCGATCTCAGACACAAAGCCCTTCAGTAAGAGGGCATAGCCCTGGGGCGTGGTAGGAGACGTACGGCAGACATGGGAGGTCACTCTCCTAGCTATTTGGCACGGAGGAGGCCTCAGCTGGAGCACTGTGTCCAGATCTCAGGGCCATGCTTTAGGAGAGAGAGTCCAGAGGGGAACTATGAAAAGGGATTAGGGACGTTAGATATTCACTGAGTAGTCAATTAACCTCATGATTTCTTATCGGTTACTTGACTTTTCGATAGTCCCCAGGGGCCAGCTGTCTCAGTCCTGGCTCGCGCTGGGTGCGGGACCTACCCCCTCTGCGGCTCTGCATTTACAGTGTGTTAGGAGCCAGGCAGGCAGGCAGCCTCGCTCAGTTCCAGTTTGCACCAGGTCCAGAAGCTCAGACCCAGCCCCCAGGCAAGGGCTGCTGCCAGCTTGTGCTGCTGCCTCTGATACAGAGGCAGCAGTACGGAGTGCCAGGAGGGAACTGGTCTAAAAAGCACCTCCCCTTGCGACCTGGCTGCCTGTCACCCCACGCTGCTGCCTCCGTTTTTGGCGAGAGAGAGCCGCCTGTCTTGAGACACCGGTGGGGAGTCGGATTTTCAAAAGGCAGGTCTCTGTCCTTTGTGAGCCTTCCAAAGCGCTTCGGTGGGGGGAGGGGGCAGGAAGGCGGACGACACTCAGGAATTGTAGCACCCAAATCCACGGAGTGTTTCGCCAGCACCTCCTGCAACAGAGCCCAATCCCTGACAGGCTTTTAGGCAAGATAGATCATTTGAAAAAATGACAGACACAGGGTTTTCCGTCACCGCTCTCCCTTTCTTTTATTTCCCTGGGCTAACTGGCTTGTTCCTCTTTGGCTAAGGATGGAAGGGTATGTCTACACTACAATGTTAGTTCGAACTAACGGACGTTAGTTCGAACTAACATTCATAGCCGCTACACTAGCGCTCCGCTAGTTCGAATTTGAATCGAACTAGCGGAGCGCTTAGTTCGAACTAGGAAAACCTCATTTTACGAGGCTTAAGCCTAGTTCGAACTTACTAGTTCGAATTAAGGGCTGTGTAGCCCCTTAATTCGAACGAGTGGGAGGCTAGCCCTCCCCAAGTTTCCCTGGTGGCCACTCTGGCCAACACCAGGGAAACTCTATGCCCCCCTCCCGGCCCCGGAGGGCTGGCTACGGTGCCCGTGCCAGGTGCAAGCCTGCCAGCACCCAGCCAGCAGACCCTGCACCTGGCACGGCACAGAGCCACCCACCCGATGTCCCCCAGCCCACCCCCTCTTCCCGGGACCAGGCTGGCGGCTCCCGGAAGCTTGCCCGGGACCGCAAGAGGCGGGTACATTCCTGGGCTAGTGCGGACATCGTGGACCTCGTCCACGATCTCCGCACTAGGCACAGGAAAGTGGCCATCTAGGGCAGGAGAGCTGCCAGCCTGGCCACCCAGGAGCAGGTTTGCATGAAAATCAAGGGGCTCCACTGAGACCCCCGACCCTGAGCCCTGAGCTTACAATGGCCGTCCTGGGTCAGACCAAAGGTCCATCTAGCCCAGTAGCCTGTCTGCCGACAGCGGCCAACCCTAGGGACCGTGGAGGGGATGGACCAAAGACAGTGACCAAGCCATTTGTCTCGTGCCATCCCTCTCCAGCCTTGCACAAACTTTGGGCAGGGACACCACTCCTACCCCCTGGCTAAGACTACTCCATGGACCCAACCTCCATGACTTGATCTCACTTCCCTTTAAACTCTGTTCTAGTTGTAGCCTTCACAGCCTCCTGCAGCAAGGAGTTCCACCGGTTAACTATTTGCTTTGTCAAGAAGAACAACTTTCTCTTACTAGTTTCAAGCCTGCTACCCAGTCCTTTCCTTTGGTGTCCTCTAGTCCTTCTTTATGGGAACTCATGAAGAACTTTTCTGAATGCACCCTCTCCACCCAAACCCCTGCTTTTAGAGACCTCTATCCTGTCCCCCCTCCGTCTCCTCTTTTCTAAGCTGAACAGTCCCAGTCTCTGTAGCCTCTCTTCATCTGGGACCTGTTCCCAACCCCTTATCATGTTAGTTGCCCTCCCCTCTCCCAGCCTTAATCTTCCCCTCTCCCACCTCCTTTTCCCAGTCTCCCCCAGTTTTGTTCAATAAAGACAGAGTCAATGTTGGAAGAAACGTTATCTTTATTTTGTACATCAATAAGAAGGGGGGCTAGGGAAGAAGGTGAGGGAGGAATGGGGTACGAGCCCCCGAGGGGGAGGACTGGGCTGGCTCTGCGGGCTTCTGGGGGCGGAAGCTCTCCTGCAGCCCCCCGATTGCCCCCTCTCTCCAGATGGCAGCCTGCGGCAAGTGCAGCCGGGCTGATGGCCGAGTGGTGTGATGTGCCCAGTGTGGGTACTCCGGGCAATTCAAGCCAGGACTGGTTTTCAAGCAGGGCACCCCTTAGAACTGTCTGTCCGGGGTGGGGGTCGGGACCCTTTAAGCGCAGCCCTCGGCTAGCCTGAGACAGCATCTCTACGCTCTAAGTCCTCTTCTGATGCCCTGCTGGCACTGCTTCCGGCCATCCTTAAGCCCTGTTCAGAGTCCACTCAATGTGGACTTGCTAGTTCGAATTAGCAAAACGCTAATTCGAACTAGTTTTTAGTTCTAGACGCGTTAGTTCGAATTAGCTTAGTTCGAATTAACTAATTCGAACTAAGTTAGTTCGAACTAGCGTTGTAGTGTAGACATACCCAGATATACTAATAAAGACTACTTGATTGCTAGATGTTACAGAGCAACTGAGAAAAACAAAATATAACATAGAGAATAATAATATCTCTGGGTGCAGCTTAGATATAGCGTGTGTGTGTGTGTGTGTGTGTGTGTGTGTGTGTGTGTGTGTGTGTCAGGGGGAGGGGGAGGAGGGAGGCACATGGGCTTAGCACAGAGTTTAACCAAACAACAAAACAAAGAAAAATAACCTAATCGCAACTGAATATACATTTTTCAATCTACTCATGATCTGTGGTGATCCATACTTTGAAGCCCAGTCCATTTCCATGCCCAGTACTCTTTGTAGGTTCAATTCATCTTGCTTCCCCCAGCTCCTACCTTAGGGTATGTCTACACTGCAAGGCTATTTTGGGATACTGGAGAGAGCCCAAAACAGCTACCCTGTGTCTACACAAGCTGCCAGTCATTTCAAAATATTTTTTTAAATAACGGGCGCGCTATTTTGCCATCTTGGTAAACCTCATTGCACGAGGGATCAGGGATGGCTCAAAATAGCACTTCATTTAAAAAAATTTGGCACCATGTAGGTGCGCCAAATTTCAAAATAAGCTATTTCAAAATAACATTGAAATAAGAAATGCATTTCTTATTTCTAGTTTAGGGTGTAGTGTGGACGCAGCCTTAAACTCACACAAAGAGATCAGCAGGCAGGTAGATCTATTCAATTCAAATTTCAACACCCTCTGTTGTTGGCTCTTCTGGCTCCCTGCTAACACCCCCATAGCTTTCACCCTTTAGTCACCAAATACTGGCCAGAACTCCTCCTATTCACCACAGGGTGTTATCAGCATCTGGCTCCAGAGTTCCCTGTTACTGACAGGCCAGAGACACTGAGATGGGTTCGAGGCTGGGCTCCAGTTATGAGTTCACCCAGAATTCAGGGGTTCTGGGTCTTGGGGTCAGACTCATTATAGGGCTGGGCCCAAGTCACTTCAGCTCTTTTCAGGAGGGAACCTGGGGGTCAGGGCTCTGCACGGTGCCTGGCACAGCCTCATGGAACAGGCAGGGGTGCTCCTGGTGGGACAGGCAGGGCATAAAATGGAGCCTGTAATCAGTGTGGGGAACAGAGGCCCCAGAAGCTGTCCCTGGTATCTCACCGCAGGGGAGATTCCAGACTGGCACTGACCCCACGTCCCCTTTCTGTTCCCAGCACTGAGCCGCAGCAGCCAGGAGATCTGCTCAGCTCCCGGTGAGTCCAGTCTGTCTGTCCTCAATGCACCCAGGGCCTTTACCTCTCCCCCACCGGGCACTCCAGCCACCACCCCTTTGGCTGCTCGCTGCTGAATGCAGTGCCAACAGCAATGGGTTGGGAAGAGGGGCAGGCCTGGGTGAGGGCCTGAGCAGGGTGCAGATGCCTCCCAACTGACCTCTCCCTGCCCTGCTGCCTCCCAGCTCTGACCCAAGGATTTACCTTCCCTCAGCACCAGCTCCCAGCCCTTGGCCTCACTCCCAGCCGTCCTGCCCCAGCTGCATCCGTCAGTGACCTCAGCAGGGCCTGCTCTAGCACAGTGCACAGCACCAGGCATTGGCACCCAGCCCGACCAAGCCCTGAGGCCTGTACACAGCCCATTAGCCCCTGGGGTAAAGCCTCCGGTCAGGTCAGAGCCTCCATCTGAGACACGGCCCAGACCCTCTTCTACTTACCTCCTGCCCCACTAACAGCACCAGGCACCAGCAACACCCCACTGACAGCTCTGCCCCCTTCCCCTCCCCAGGTGCTCTCCCTGCCCCCACCCTCTACCTGAACCAGACATTGGCCCGGCCAGGGGACTCCGTGCAGGTCAGGTGCTTCATGTCCTCCTGGCACCTGGCCACCCGCATCGTCTTCTGCAAGGACGGGGAGGAGGTTTCAGTCCAGACAGGCTCAAAGGAGAAGGCCACCTACGACTATGAGCATGTGGTGTCCGGGGGCAGTTCTGGGAATTTCTCCTGCGGGTACGAGATCAAGGACAGCGACAATCAGGTGACGAGATCCCAGCTCAGCCACACACAACACATCAGTGTAATTGGTAAGGTGTGAGCTGTGCGTCCGTGCGTGTCTGTGGGTGACATATCCTATTGTAGCCCTGCCCAGCAGAAACTCAGCATCCTGGGAATGGGGTTAATGACAGTGTGAGAACAGCAATTAAATGACACCCCCCTCCCCATCCAAACTGACATTCATCAATTTCCAAAATCTGAAACAAAATATCTCATAAAACGTCTTTGTGCAAAGTGTGTCCCAGGCAACCCCCCCCCCCCCCCTTCCTGTGTGTTTCACCCCATCCCGTGTTTCACCCTCACCCCTTCCTGTGTGTTTCACCCTGTCCCGTATTTCACCCTCACCCCTGCTGTGTGTTTCACCCCGTCCCATGTTTCACACAGCTCAGCTCGGCTGGCCCAGCCCTGGCACCAGGGTGACGGGATCATCATAGAAATGTCAGGCTGGAAGGGACCTTGAGATGCCGCCAAGGCCTGCAGGACAGAGTGAACCTAGACCAGCCCTGACACGGGGCTTGTGCAGCCTGTTACTAAGCTCTGACAACAGGGACTCCAGACCCTGCCCTGGAGGCCGGTTCCAGAGCTTCTCCTCCCTGCTACTGAACCGAACCCTCCCTTGCTGCAGATTAGCCCCATCGCCTCTAGCCCTGCCCTCCGTGTGCCCTTAGAACCACTGATCCCGGCCCCTGTGTAACAGCCCTGAGCAGATTTAGAGACTGTTACCATGTTCCCCGGCTTCTTCTCTCAAGACTAAACCTGCTAAGGATGTAAAATCCTGTTTAATTAGTTAACTGCTGAAACATTAAGTTTAACCAGTTAACGAAGGCCGGGCTGCAGCACCTCCCTCCCCTTTCTCTCCATGGCTGGCTTGGAGCGGCCCCCACACCATGGGCTGCTTCTGATGCTGCACTGGGCTGTCAGCTGACACCTCCCCTGTCTTACACACACTCCCATTGCTGACTCAGATCCAATTTGTGACTCACCCTGAGCCCAGCAGCCCTACCCCCAGCCAGTGGCTGCCAGTGGCTAGCTGTGCTAGAGCAGCGTAGAGGCCTGGACTGGGCCTGCTCTGATCTCTGCTGTGTTTATTGCCTAGAGGGGATGGACCCAGCGGTGGGGATGCTGGGAGATCTTCTCTCCCCCTCCCACCTCTGGTAAATGCTTCTGGAGCATTTTTCCTTCTGGGTCCTTATGTAGGGAAAGGTGGGTCCTCAGCTGATAACCCCCCAGTCTGAGTGTAATTGCCATGACAATGGCTCTTGTGTGTTTATTGCCCAGGTGATGGCTCCAGCAGAGGCAGTGACGTTGGTTCATTCCCCCCAGGTAAATGCTTCTGAAGTGTTTCTGTGTTGTGGGGTCTTTATTTAGGGCAAAGTAGGTCCTGGCCTGGGCAGCCCGAGTCTTAGTGTGATCACCATGACGATGGATGTAGGAAATACGCCACATGTAACAGGGTGACGGGATCTTCCAACACAGAACATTCTCCCTGCCCCTTTCCTAGACTTTATCCAGCATGGCTGAGCCAGGCAACATCTTCACAGGGAAGGAAAATGGCTCTTCTAGAGGGGGAATCTAAATTCATGGGATGGGCAAGTTTCCTCTGGAGTTCCCTGCCCCCTCTGCTAACCCAGCAGCCAGTGAGTTATTGCCCCTCTCTGCATTCACTGGGTGGGGGGTTGCTCTGGCAGGAGGCACCAGACGCATCATCCCACCTGGGCTCCCAGGTTCTGTCTCCGTGTCATTAGCTAGTTATGCTCTGTGCTCCATGCCTGGCCCAGAGTGTCACACCCGGCGTGTGGGCAAACCCCTCTGCCAGGAACCTGAGCCCAGCACCAGTGTCTGGTTCCCAGGGAGCAACCGAGCCCCAGGAACTGAACTGATCAGAGCCCAAACCTGGCTGTTTGCCCCAACTCCCTGCAAAGTGTCCACATCAGCAAACAAATTCTGACCTTCCTCGATTGTATTTTCATCCTGAATCAGGGGAAATAGTCAAACATTCAGATTTTTCCATGGAACAGAAATTTAGCAACACTGAAGTGACCTCGTTGAAAAGTTTTTATTTTGAAGAAACAGCGTTTTCCACAGAAAACTGCTCCGCTGGGTATGTAGCGCCGACAGGTGGAACCAAACCTGAGAGCGCTGGAGCTTAGTGCATGAGACTCTACAGCAGGGTGGGGGAACCTTTTTTGGGTTGCAGCCACTGACCCGCAGGAAAATCAGTTGGGGGCCACACACAAGTGGCAAGCAAAAAAAAAAAAAACATTCCTCATAGATTCATAGAATTTAAGATCAGAAGGGACCATTTTGATCATCTAGTCTGACCCCTGCACAGTGCAGGCCACAGACTCTCACCCACCCACTGCTAGAATAATCCTCTCACCTATATCTCAGATATTGAAGTCCTTGAAACGATGGTTCAAAGACCCCAAAATGAAGAGAATCCTCCAGCAAGTGATCCATGCCCCATGCTACAGAGGAGGGCAAAAAACCTCCAGGGCCTCTGCCAATCTACCCCGGAGGAAAATTCCTTCCTGACCCCAAATATGGCGATCAGCTGAACCCGGAGCATGTGGGCAAGACTCACCAGCCAGACACCCAGACAAAAGTTCCTGGCCCCCAAATGAGGAGACAGACACTGCCCATTTACTCTTCATACTCCAGAGTCTGGGGGGAGGAGCAGCCTAGTAGATTTTGTGTGCTCCTAGTAGGGGCTGTGGGGTGGGTCAGTGTGGAGCCTGAGCCTTGGGGCCAGATTCAATCAAACCAGTAGCTGGATGCGGCCCCCGGGTCTGAGGTTCCCCACCCCAGCTCTACAGCTTGAGCTAAAAGTCAGTTGTGGAGCAGACTCATGGTATCTCTGTAAGTGTCTAAGTGCCACTATATGGGATAGGGACCCACACCCAGTAGGTGGCTTTCAGGTAGATCAGCCCCACACATGTGTCTGCTGGATGCCCAGGAAGCTCTCAAGTATGAGCTCAAGTCCAGCCCTATCCAGGACAGCACTTAGGCTGTGTCCAGACTTAAGGGTTTTTTCGGGAAAAGTAGCCTTTTCCCGAAAAAACTTCCCCTGCGTCCAGACTCAAGCCGCGTTCTTTCGAAATTATTTCGAAAGAACGCGGCTTTTCTTTCGATGGCGGTAAACCTCATTTCACGAGGAAGAACGCCTTCTTTCAAAAGTTCCTCTTTCGAAAGATGGCGTTCTTCAATGTAAATAGGGCTTCCTTGAAAGAGAGCATCCAGACTCGCTGGGTGCTCTCTTTCGAAAAAGCGGATTGCTCTTTCGAAAGATCCGCCTGCAGTCTAGACGCGATCTTTCGAAAGAGGCTCTTTCGAAAGATGCTTTCGAAAGAGCCTCTTTCGAAAGAAGCCTGCAGTCTAGACATAGCCCTAGGTATGTGCTTCATTTTAAGCACCTGTGGAAAGTTATTTGTGCTGCGCTGAATTGTGATGCTTCCTGGAAGCAGGGCAGTTCCCACAGGAATGTTTCCTGCTTGAGGAACTTGCCCTGGCGGGATGGTAGAACCAGATTTATTTCTAGAAAAAATTATGAACAAAACGTGCCATGGATAATGTCACTGTTTTGATGGGGAAAAAAATCATGAAACTGAACAAACGTTTTCCTTTGGTCTTACTTTGACTTAGCAGTTTCCTTGTTCAGAACATGACCTAAAATGTCAGCTGGATACACAGAGGGTTTGGCTTTGTTTCCTTTCCAAGCGACGTTTGTCTTCTGTTTCTGCATTTGGAAATCTAAAATGGAACAAGCCTGTTGGTTCTAAACCAAGCAAAACGGTGTCTTCCATATCCAAATTATTGTAGGAAAGACTAAGAAGGTCCTAGCACATGAATTGCTCGGGGGAAAATTTTGTTTTCCTGTAATCGATGTTTGGATAAAAACAAACTTTGGGAAGAAAAATTGGTTGAAAATCTTCAGTGAACTTTTACTCCCAAAGAACAGCAGATAATGTTGACCTGCAGGTAACCGTGAGGTGAGCTTCCAGGTATACTCATGGAAACGTCAGGGGTCACTTACCACAGGACTCAGCCAGGTCCAGCCGGTGGGAACTGGCTGGTGGCTGCTTGGAGGGGCCATTCACAGCGAGGTTCTTTCCTAGGGCTGGATCTAAAGCTCCTGTTGGGAATTGCAGTCCCTGCTGTCCTGGTGCTGGCTGTGGCGCTTTGTTTGCTGAGGAAGAAAGGTGGGTATGAGAGTGAGGCCGAGCCGTGTTAGCAAATGTACAGTCAGACATGGCAGAGACACCCCTGAGATCCCCTGTCCCCAGTGTGCCTGGGATGGGGGGAGAGAGATGAGATAGACCCAGTGAAATGATCTTTGGTTTGGGGAGGCTGGGTGGATGCACAGATCAAAGAGACGATGAAAGAGATTGTCCTTGTGATTAGTAATTTGTGTTGCAGTAGCACCCTGGAGTCCCAATCAGGGGTGAGAGCCCCACTGTGCTAGGTGCTGTACAATATTTATTAGGTACGTTACTGTCGTGCCCGGGAGCCCCAGTCTGGAATCAGGACCCCCTGTATCCAGAGTTGCACAGATCAGCAATGAAGGGGAGAGTCTCTGCCCCATAGATGGTCACAAACTACGACTCAGCCAGGTGGATGGACTATCAACACGCAGGTCACTAAGGCTTTCCTGCATCAGACCCTAACAACTCTGTGCACAGCTCTTCCCTGCAGCCTTTCCTCACAGGGCCCCCTCGTGTCCAAACACAGGTGCCTGGCTTGGCATTTGCTGAGCTAAGGTGTCTTTATTGGCAGCCAAGCTTTTAAACAGTTCAGGTGTGGATGGGTGATCTGGAGGAGATGCTCTTGTTTCCAGGACCTGGTACACAATTCATTCTACCCCTGCTGGCTCCTCTCTTCGGGTGTGTCTACACTACAGCGCTAGTTCGAACTAAGCTAATTCGAACTAACGCGTCTAGAACTAAAAACTAGTTTTGCTAATTCGAACTAGCAAGTCCACATTGAGTGGACTCTGAACAGGGCTTAAGGATGGCCGGAAGCAGTGCCGGCAGGGCATCAGAGGAGGACTTAGAGCGTGGAGATGCAGTCTCAGGCTAGCCGAGGGCTGCGCTTAAAGGGTCCCGACCCCCACCCCGGACAGACAGTTCTAAGGGGTGCCCCGCTTGAAAACCAGTCCTGGCTTGGAGTGCCCGGAGTACCCACACTGGGCACATCACACCACTCAGCCATCAGCCCGGCTGCACTTGCCACAGGCTGCCATCTGGGGAGAGGAGGTAATCGGGGGGCTGCAGGAGAGCTTCCACCCCCAGAAGCCTGCAGAGCCAGCCCAGTCCTCCCCATCGGGGGCTTGTACCCCATTCCTCTCTCACCTCCTTCCACTTACCCTTCCCTAGCCCCCCTTCTTATTGATGTACAAAATAAAGATAACGTTTCTTCCAACATTGACTCTGTCTTTATTGAACAAAACTGGGGGAGACTGGGAAAAGGAGGTGGGAGAGGGGAAGATTAAGGCTGGGAGAGGGGAGGGCAACTAACATGATAAGGGGTTGGGAACAGGTCCCAGATGAAGAGAGGCTACAGAGACTGGGACTGTTCAGCTTAGACAAGAGGAGACGGAGGGGGGACAGGATAGAGGTCTCTAAAAGCAGGGGTTTGGGTGGAGAGGGTGCATTCAGAAAAGTTCTTCATGAGTTCCCATAAAGAAGGACTAGAGGACACCAAAGGAAAGGACTGGGTAGCAGGCTTGAAACTAGTAAGAGAAAGTTGTTCTTCTTGACAAAGCAAATAGTTAACCGGTGGAACTCCTTGCTGCAGGAGGCTGTGAAGGCTACAACTAGAACAGAGTTTAAAGGGAAGTGAGATCAAGTCATGGAGGTTGGGTCCATGGAGTGGTATTAGCCAGGGGGTAGGAGTGGTGTCCCTGCCCAAAGTTTGTGGAAGGCTGGAGAGGGATGGCACGAGACAAATGGCTTGGTCACTGGCTTCGGTCCATCCCCTCCAGGGTCCCTAGTGTTGGCCGCTGTCGGCAGACAGGCTACTGGGCTAGATGGACCTTTGGTCTGACCCAGGACGGCCATTGTAAGCTCAGGGCTCAGGGTCGGGGGTCTCAGTGGAGCCCCTTGATTTTCATGCACACCTGCTCCTGGGTGGCCAGGCTGGCAGCTCTCCTGCCCTAGATGGCCACTTTCCTGTGCCTAGTGCGGAGATCGTGGACGAGGTCCACGATGTCCGCACTAGCCCAGGAATGTACCCGCCTCTTGCGGTCCTGGGCAAGCTCCCGGGAGCCGCCAGCCTGGTCCCGGGAAGAGGGGGTGGGCTGGGGGGCATCGGGTGGGTGGGGTCCGGGGCCGGGAGGGGGGCATAGAGTTTCCCTGGTGTTGGCTAGAGTGGCCACCAGGGAAACCTGGGGAGAGCTAGCCTCCCACTAGTTCGAATTAAGGGGCTACACACCCCTTAATTAGAACTAGTAAGTTCGAACTAGGTTTAATCCTCGTAAAATGAGGTTTTCCTAGTTCGAACTAAGCGCACCGCTAGTTCGATTCAAATTCGAACTAGCGGAGTGCTAGTGTAGTGGCTATGAATGTTAGTTCGAACTAACGTCCGTTAGTTCAAACTAACATTGTAGTGTAGACATACCCTCTTTTAGTTTGGTAATAAAAACAACTTTTTTAAGGCGACGCTATGATTCTTGTATCCTAGAAAGCAGCAGGAGGTCTGTGTACGCAAGCCTAGACTGAGAGGTCATCTAGCAGAGATTACAATTTGTTTTCTGTTTTTCTTTTCCAAGCTCTCTTGGCGGAAAAGAGTTTGGGGATACCCCCTTGGAAGAACTCAAAGCCTAAGAAGAAAGGTGGGGTTTTATTCACTTGGCAGAGGCAGCTACCTCCCAAGGTGAAGGGATCTGTGACCTCAAGGAAGTTGGTTTTTATTTTTAAGCAGAATGCTGTTAAGGCAAGGTCTTTAAGGTCTCTGGCAGGTCTGTACCTTCTGCACTCTGAATGCCAGAGTGGGGAACAGAGTTGACCACCCTCCCCCTCCAATGGCAACAGCCTCCCTGCGCTCTGCCTCCAGGCTGCGCTGACACCCCAGGAGCATCTGAGCCCAGCCCGGCCTGACCCCATGGGCCTGGCGTGGGGAGCTGGGCCCAGTGACACCCCAGGGGTGGGATCCAGCTGAGTGCCAGGTCCCAGCTCCCCAGGGAACGCCGCCGCCCTGCAGCCTGGGGTCTGGGTGGGGAAGCAGGGACCCGGGGAAGGATTTAGGCCCCGGGGACAGTAACTGGCCATGAGCTCCCAGGGCACCGCGGGGCAGCTGGGCCGATGGACCCCTGGGCTGTGTAACGAGGGGGCAGGGAGCAGGCACCGGGGGGGGGGGGGATTTCCCCAGCCTGAGGCCTTGGGGAGGCCGATCCTGGATCATGCGCCCGGCTCGGGCCCCATTTCAAAGGCTGCTGGCAAAGTGCAGCGGGGGCAGGGCAGGACCCTCTGCTGCTAGAGGGGATTTGCCGACTCCCTGGGCTTCCTTGGCTCCATTTTCTCCCACCCCCTGCGAGTTAGCCCAGGCTCTCACACACTCACTGAGCAGCAAGAGGAACAGAGACAGGAGCATCGGGGCTGCGGCAGGAACCGAGAGGGTGGAAATGGCCAAACGACGTCGGCTTCTGACGAGACCAGGAAGGGACAATCTGCAGTCGCTGTCTGCTCCGACCTGCCCCCCGCTGCCCCTCTGGGCTCACAGCAGAAAGCCTCCCTCCCCGTGCAGAGTCTCTGCCAGCCCCTCAGGGCTGGGCTGGGAACCCAGATGCTGTCGCTGCTCTGATCCTCGTCAGGGCGTACGGTGAGGGAGCAGAGATGCCGCGGCCCTTCTGCTCTGCCCCGTCCTCTCCTCGTGTCTGATCGTCACTGTTCTTCATTTCCTGTCCTCTACATACCCCACCACCACCCACATCTTTATTTAGCGCCGGAAGCCTGAGAATCAAACACGTGTAGTTACAGGACTCAGCGAAAGCTACCATGTTAGATGTAGTCCTGGCCTCGCTGGAAGGTTTAACATGAACTACACTGAACTCATACATAGAGCTCAAAGTGCTGTATCAGGGAAACAGGTGGGGAAACTGAGGCACGGGAAGGTGGGAATGGGAGTGTCCTGAAGTCACCCAGCAGGACAGAGCCAAGAATAGAAGTCAAGTCTTTGTCTATACATTCAGCATTAAAACACTGAGCGCACCGGGTGATTTTTTACACCTCTAAGCAATGTTCCCTCTAATTATTTTCATTTGTGTGCGCCATAAATATTGTTATGTGCACCGAGGTATGTGTGGATATGCATCACCAGTGGCAACACCTATTCCCGGCTATGGGCACTGTGCTCCTCAGCTGGGCTGCATGTAAATGAAGGGTAGCGGTGGTCGGAGACTCTCTTCTAAGGGGGACGGAGGTGCCCATCTGTCGCCCTGACATTTCATCCCAGGAGGTATGCTGTCTGCCGGGGGCCGTATACAAGATTTTACGGAGGCATTGTCGAGGATTATCCGGCCCTCTGACTACTACCCCATGCAACTCATCCATGTGGGCACAAATGATACTGAGAGGTGTGACACTGAGCGGATCAAGAGTAACTACAGGACACTGGGGGTATGTCTAGACTACAGGCTTTTGTCGACAGAAGTTTTGCCAACAGATACTGTGGACAAAGCTTCTGTCAACAAAGAGCATCCAGACTACTTACAGTTCTGTTGACAAAGCAGGCTGCAATAACGCCTTTTATTGACAGAACTCTGTTGACAAAAGGTGTTATTCCCTGTAGAATGAGACCACCTTGGCTTAACCACGAGATCTTGCATGATCTAAAAATAAAAAAGGAGTCATATAAAAATGGAAAGTAGGACAAATTACAAACGATGAATATAGGAAAACAACACAGGAATGCAAGGGCAAGATTAGAAAGGCAAAGGCACAAAATGAGCTCAAACTAGCTATGGGAATAAAGGGAAACAAGATGACTTTTTATGAATACATTAGGATGAAGAGGAAGCCTAAGGACAGGGTAGGCCCACTGGTCAGTGAGGAGAAACATAACAGGAATGGCAGAGATGCTTAATGACTGCTTTGTTTCGGTCTTCACTGAGAAGTCTGAAGGAATGCCTAACATAGTGAATGCTAGTGGGAAGGTATTTAGAAGATAAAATAAAAAAAGAACAAGTTAAAAATCACCTAGAAAAGTTAGTTGACTGCAAGTCACCAGGGCCTGATGAAATGCATCCTAGAATACTCAAGGAGCTGATAGAGCTGAGCCTCTAGCTATCATCTTTGGAAAATCATGGGAGACAGCAGAGATTCCAGAAGACTGGAAACGGGCAAATATAGTGTCCATTTATAAAAAGGGAAATAAGAACAACCCAGGAAACTACAGACCAGTTAGCTTAACTTCTGTGCCATGGAAGATAGTGGAGCAAGTAATTAAGGAAATCATCTGTAGACACTTGGAAGGTGGCAAGGTGATAGGGAACAGCCAGCATGGATTTGTAAAGAACAAATCATGTCAAATCAATCTGATAGCTTTCTTTGATAGGAGGCAGAGAAAGGCCGGGAATGGGCCGGGACTGAGCCGCGTTCTCCTTTCCCCGGGGAGGGGTGACCCTGGGCCTTTCAGGGGTGCTCTTGTGTGACTGCACCTGGGCCCCAGACTGGGGAGTGGCCGTTAGTGGATCCCCTTGTTCCATCCTCCGGAGTGACCCTTCAGTCGGGGCCATTGCTCAGGGTTGTCTCCTCACAAGACCGGCCCTGCCCCCGCCCCCGCCCCCGCCCCCACCCCCACGCCCGCCCCCGCCCCAGGAGCTGTCTCTGTCCGTCCACTTAGCTTAAAACCACCTCGGCAGCCGTTTGCATGGGACGTGCAGCCCCAGGATGCTCAGGGACCACCCCCTCCCTCTTCTCTCCCCTCAGAACTCAGCCGACTGGCCAAGGATGGGTCACCACGTGGCCCAGCTGGGCCTTTTCATTTTGGACCCTTCCGAGGACGTCAGCCAGCTGGCCCGGGAGGGGGTGCACTGCCTCTGCTAACTCCTCCTGCATCACAGGGGTAAGGAACCCAGCTGGGACCTGGGCCCCAGGGACACCCTGAGGGTGCCGGCGGCGGGGGGAGGGGACCCAGCCCTTTTCCCCAGACTGGCCCAAGGGGGGATGCGTCCCTCTGTGTTCCCGTCCTTCTGCCTCCTTTGCCCCTCCATTTGCCCAGGGATGCCTGCAGGGACCCGTGCGAGGGGAAGGGCTCAGACCTGCCAGCAGAATGACCCTGTTGTGTCTCTTGCAGGCCTCAACATCCACGAGACAGAGGACCTGTGGTGCAGGCACTGGTATAAGGAGAGGTGGGTCCTGGCTCACAGCAACACAGTCAGGGTGGGAGAGGTAAGGACGCGCTGCCAGGGCAGGGCAGGGCTCAGGGGTGGGCTGCCCCTTTGTGACGCTGTCCCGGCGTTTCAAGGGGGCGGCTCTTCCTAGGGGCAGTGACGCACGGAGCCCTGGATCTCCCGTAGAGGGGGAGCCAGGGCGGGGGGGGAGGTAACACTTTCTGATGTTGGCCAGTGGTCTAGGGCTGCTCTGTTCTGTGAAGGGGGGTGAGGTCTGGGAGGATCTTGGGGGCAGGAGGAAGGTGTGACCTGGGGCAGGGCTTGGGGTGCAGGGTCAGGAGAGCGTCCAGGTGCAGGGTCTGGAAGGGAGTTTGGGGAAGGAGGAAGCTGTTTTAGCCTCAGGAGTTGGGGCTGGGCTCTGGGCCATTAACTGAAGCCTCGTGTCCTCTTGATTTCAGGTCTTTGGGCAGCTCTTCTCCCAGGAGCAGGAAAACTCCTTTTTGGAGACGGCTCTGCTCGCTGCCCGCTCCCCTCTGCAGCGCCCTAGCAAGGCCGGGCTGGTCCTGTCCCACGCCCTGCAGGGGCAGGCCCAGCACGTCCTCGGCTACATGGTGAGCAGCCAGAGCGGATGCAGGAGAGTGGGGAGGGTCAGGGTCTCCTTCCCATCCCCTCAGGGAGTCCACCCCGCCCCTTTCCTCAGGCTGACAGAATCCCTCCTGCCCCTGCGAGCGTCCTTGGGGTTGGGGGAGGCTCTGCACACACAAGCCGTGTCCTGGGAGATGGGAGGGGGGAGAGGTGTCAAGAGCCCTGGGAGGGGGGTCAGGAGCTCACCCTACGGGCTGCTGGCCTGACAGGGGGGTGAGCAGGGAGCAGAACAAGTCTCAGCACTGGGGGCAGGAGGGTGGAAATGCTGGGGGGGGGCCAGTACCCCTGACTTCCTGGGGATGGATCTTTGTCTGACAGATTCTGCTTCCCTTGCAGCAGGAAGACAGCCAGTGAGGGCACCAGGAGCTGAGGAGGCAGCAGCTGCGTCCCCACTTCCAACCCTGCAAATTGTATATAATTGTATTTTAATTATGATTAAACAACATTTGAAAGAACTTTTAGAGCAGGCTTGGTCAATCATTGTTAATCCCTCAGTCTCTCCATACGCAGCCAACAGTGGACAGCAGTTTTATATTCTGGAACGCAACATTAAAACATTAGACGGAAAGTCACTTTAAAAGGGAAAATCGAGAGGTTCCCTTTCAATCTGCTGGCAACAACTCATTTACCTTTTTTTTTTTCATTACCCAGATTTTTGTCAAAATTGACAAGTTTCTTTGAGGTGTTTCAATTTTGATGAAACTGCATTTTCCAGTGGAAAAGCATTGCGCTGGAAAAATTCCAGCCAGCTCTAGGAAATAGGTAATACACCAACCAATGGCTCTCAGGAATATGTAGCATAGCTCACGAGTGTACTAGAACGAATAAAACGGCCTTGTCATGCACTGCAAGAGGCTTTTTGTGTTCAGTTATTTCCTTTTTTTAAAAGCCCTTCACCCCAGACAGTTGCAGCTTCCATCCGTGCAGGACTCTGCTGGAGAACACACAGCACGCTGGCTGCCCAAGTTTATCGTCCACATGATGCCCCCTCTGGGAAAGGTGAGAAGGTTGCTCTGTGGTTGTTTGGTCCTCTGGTCTCAGCTCCTCACTGGTTCCCCTGCACAGACATCCCTCTCTGAAGAGCTACACAGCACTTGAGTTGCAACCTTTTCTGTCACTTCACATAGCACCATGATCTGATCTATGTTGATTTTCGTCTGGCTTTTGGCATTGTCCCTCATGGCATTCACACCGGAAGACTGGGGAAATGTGGTCTAGATGAAATTAGTATAAAGTGA
The DNA here is from genome assembly GCF_052426305.1 of Pelodiscus sinensis. Lineage (NCBI taxonomy): Eukaryota > Metazoa > Chordata > Testudines > Trionychidae > Pelodiscus > Pelodiscus sinensis. The sequence goes on along the minus strand of NC_143069.1, from coordinate 19,862,460 downwards.
GTGAACAACGGCTTCTACATTTTGTAGATTACTCCAAAGTGGGATGGGTTGCAAACACATTGTAGAATGGGATTACAATTCAAACAGACCTTGAGAAACTGGAGAATCGGGCTGGTATCCCGGATTCTGACTGCACCTTTATACAGCCACAGCCTCCTGCCCCGGCACCAACACTGACAGCGGATGGTGATGGCTTCCCCCATGGCAACCACCCGGCCGGGGCTGATGGAGATGGAGGGTCTGGGCGCAGGGAGCTCTGCATTTACACACAGACAGGAGTGAGCTGGGGAGGCACAAACTCCTCCCCGTGTGTTAGCACCCCCCCCCGCCAGGGACAGCGCCGGGGCTCACAGACACCTCTCTGCACCCACAGGGGCCCTGCGGGCTGGGGACTGATCTCTGCCCCCCTTAGAACAATCTGGAGTCACCCCCGACTGCCCTGGGAGTAGGGCCTGGTTCAGATCTAAGGCCCCCAGTGTCGATCCGCAGTCACCCCCCAACTGCCCTGAGGACCCGTCCGGATTCTGATCTAAGCCCCCCAGTGTCAAAACAAGGAGGTGGAACTCAGCTTTGGGGTGAACATTCAGGTATCAACAGCTCTTCTCTGTCCCCACCTGTCCCAAACAGAGATACTCATGTCCCAACACCCTGAATTGCTCCGCCAGCCAGCATCCTGGAGAGGAGTCAGCTCATTAGGGACCAGAACTCAGAGCGATTGGATCCCACACCCTGGTCTCGGATCTTCCACATACACACCTGCCTATGGCACGTGCACCAGCTGTCTCTGATACTCACCGAGGAAGAGGACAGTGATAGCAGATGCCATGATGGGGCTGTGAGGGGCCCCTTAGCACCACCGCCAACGCCCCGGTGCCCAGTTCTACCCAGTCCCATATAAGGAGCTCAGATGCTAGCTGCAGCTACAGGAAGATGTCGATGTCTTGTCACTTCCTGCGTCCGTCACACCTTGTCTCTGATCTTCAGGTGAAATCTAGTGCCGTCACAGTTAGCAGCAAAGGTCCCTGCACAAATCAGGAAACCCTGCAGCCAAGTGTCACGTAGCTCGCAGCTGGCCTGTTTGTTTTGGGGAGCGGGAAACTGGTCACCATCAAAGTACTCTGTGTCCTGGGCTAATGTGCATCTGAGCGAGATCTAGGAAGCCGCAGTCTCATCTTCCATCTTTAATCAACGACTATTTCCTGCAGATTACACACACCCCTTTTTTTACAAATGATCCAAAGGATGGCATCAGAAGCCACGTGACTGAGGGGGCAGAGTTAAGGGCATTTGGGGGACAGTCACTGTGTCATTTCCAGTTGCTGGAAAGTTTGATTCTGCAGCCTCCCCTCCTAGCCTGCCCTGGTGCCATGCATGGAGAGGACGCAATGGGGGGCACCTGGGTTTGCTGCCTCTTATGCCATAGTTCAGCGGTGATGATGGCTTAATGCCTGGAGCTAAGCGTGTTTTCTCTGTGTGTGAATTAAATCAACCAAGTTCAAAAGGAAACGGAAACAAGATAAATTCGATCCTGTGCCCCCAGTAGGTTACCAATGAGGAGAGACCCAGGGACTTACTGATGCCCCACAGATCCCCTGCCCCCAAGTGGCCAGTGGGTGAGTGGCCAGGTCCCTAGCAAGGGATGGGACACGGGCTGTGTTTGTGCTGCTGCTGGCTAGAGAGCAGGAGAAAGCTGGGGGCCAGGAAGGTTTGATTCTGATCCTGGCTCTGGGAGGCGAGTGGGGACTAGTGGTTAGAGTCGAGGGCCTGGCAGGCAGGACTCCTGAGTGTTGCCAGCAGAGGTCGCCGTAGGGCAGAAGAGGGGATTGAGAGAAATGGGACGGGAGCTGCAGGGCAATAAGGGTTGGGAGGGAGATGAGCCGAGGATAGTGCTGAGAGATGGGGGAAGGGGTTTGAGAGCAGACAGGATGGGGCAGAAAGGACGGAGATTTGAGGGGACATGGGAAGGGGCAGCAGGGCGGAGGTTTGGGGGGAGATGGAGGAAGGTCCAGCGGGGGCCACAGACATTGTTGGAAGGGGGTGGCGAGAGGGGGGATGGGAACGGTTCCCCCCTCACCGAGTCAGGGTCACCGGATGGGGTGTGGGGATTTGTTTTCCCTCCAAAACTCCAGCTGAGCTGGGGCAACTCTGTCCGGTGGGGAGGGGGGGAACAAGGGGCAGGCGACACCCTCCATGGCCATGGGGCAGATACACACTGACACACTCATGAACGGGGAACGCTGGTGCCCCCCAGCCAGGTGGGGGGAGTTTCCATTGTCCCCTCTTCCCTTCCCCCCTCAGCACCTGCTCCCTTTATCCCCGCTCTCCCCCCATATTCCCCTCCCCCCAGTGGGCACCATTTCCCTGAGGGGAGGGGGACAATGGTGGCAGCCATCGTAGCTGAGGGCGGGGGATTGGCATTGAAAGGACACGGCGGGAGGATGGCCAGTGGTGGCCGGGAGGCCCTGGTTTTCCTGGGCAGCAATTGGAAGGCAAACTTTGCGGGTACGACCCCCACACAAGGACTCAAACCCGCCTGACCCTGGATGGGGGTGAGCGGAGTCAGCCCGGCTCCCCGTCCTGCTGGAGTCGCCCGAGCAGAGACGCTTGTTTGTTTCCACAGGAGCCGGGCTCCGGGGAGGTGGCTCCGGTGCTTTTCACTCTCTGTGTGGACAGCAAGGGCTGTGGCTGACCCTGCTCCCAGTGTAAGCGGGGGAAAGGCCCTCGTAACCCCAGCAAGGCTGGGCCAGGATCCCTGGAGGCGCGACCCCCCAGTCTTGTCCTGGGCACTTAGCACAGGGGCAGGGAGTCCCCAGCTTGGGGTGGTCTCTGTGCTCCGGATGCTTCCCGACCACAGCTCGTTACATAGAGCTCAGGGCAAACACAATTTATTAAACAGCAATTAATTAAAAAATAGAGGAAAGAGGGGGAGGTGAAAGGAAACAAGTGACCACCCTGTGGGTACAGGGACACCACAAAGAGCCATCTCGGCAAGGGAAAGGAAGTTCACAATCTGTTTCTCACACGTGCCAGGCCCTGGCCGTGCTGCGCTGACACCCCACGGTGACCATCGTACCTCAGAGCAGCCCCCGGCAGCCCGTGTTCCCCACAGCGACAGAGCCGGGCTGGGCTGGGTACAAAGTGTTGTGCTAGCAGGGCCAGCTCGACCATACAGGTGAATTAGACGTTGCCTTGGGAGCCAGGCTTCCTGGGGCACCAAATTAAACAGAAGAGATTTTGTCTGTATTTCAAATATCTACACGTGTGTGATCTCCTCTGAACAAAGTGTCAAACATTGTACCTGTCAAACAGCGCCACGTGGCCATGTCAGAAGCTGAGTTGCTTATAGCACCTAGAGGAGCACAGTGGGGTACGTCAATCCAGTTAAAACGTGGCCGGGCACAGTTTGAAAAGAGCCACGCCGAGGTCTGCTGACTGGCAGCTCAGTTGGTTTCAGTAGCCCAGTGCTGGCCAGTCACACAGCTCGGTCCGTGTTGCTCGCTCCTTAGCGAAGGCCGGTCAGCCACCCGCAGCAGCTGTTTGCCGTGTGACGAGCCGTGATCCTGAAGGCGCTGTGCCCATGAGAATCGTGTCTTGTGCTGGACTTGAAACGTCTGGGAAGAGGTTTTATCCTGATTGTAAAAGGAGCATCACACGTACTTGGAACATTTCTTGTCGACTACTGCAGTTAAAGTAGCAGTAAGGCCGGTTTCCTTTCTCTCTACAGCAATGGTCCATAACAGACATTCTGCCCTTTCGTTTAATTGTTAAATAGTTTAAAAACAGTTCTCAATGAATGCTGACATGATAAAAGAAATGAGAACTTACCAGCTGTATGGCACTGAGGTGGCATCGCATGCACGGTAACATGCCCAGAAAGATGCCAGTAAAATAGAGAGCTACACGCTCAATTGTAAAGTCGTCACTTTTCTCTTGCCTTGTGTTATTTATTTCCTCCATATTCCATCATTCTTACTAATCCTTTTGTTGATAGCCCTGCCCAGAAACACTGGGTGCAACTCAGAATGGTTAGAACGCAAAGGTTTATGTTGAGCCAGGTGGTTTGGGGCCAAAAAGCTTGAGAGCCGCTGCTCTGGGATGTGCCCTGCAGCCTCAGGGGGAGGGGAGGTCAACTCCTCTGAAGCTGGGTGGGGGGAGAGGGAAGAGGTTTCTGCTGTAGGGCTCCCTAAATCTGCCCTGGCCTCTGTCACGTGGTGGTGGGGGGGTGTCTCTGTGTTTCTGATGTGACTTGAGGTATCGCCCCTTCCTGACAGCACGTCCCTGCCCCCAAAAGTGGGAGCTGGAAAAAAAACTGTAAAGAGTCTCTGAGGAGCAGGGTTATGTGCGTGTGGGGGAGACCCCCAGACACCTGGGCACAGAAAGGGCAGCTCCCCTGGGCCCTGACTGGGCTCTCATCGCCCAGCCATCCTCACCACTGCCCTACTTCTGTCCTGCTCCTCATCCCCACCCTCCGCTGTTCCCATCCCCTGTTCTCCTCCATCTCCTCCCCCTTCCCTTCTCCTTCCCCTCCCCATTTCTACCTGCCCAGCTCTCTGCCCATCCCCATCCTCTCCCTCCTCCCCATCTGTCCCCCTCTTATGTGAGGGGCTTTGCTGGAAATGTCCCTTCCCCCCCCAGCCAGGGAGATCTCCCCTCCGGGAACAATTCACCCCCCCATCTCGCTCCCTCCCCTCCACATTGTTTCCTCCATTCCCCACAGCTGAAAATTGAGTTCCCCCGTCCCCTCAGGTGACAGTCGGGCTCCTCCATCCCCTCAGGTGACAGTTGGGCTCCCCCATATGCAGCTGCCTAGGTAAGCGCCCCCCAGCCAGAGCCTGCCCCGGCACCCACATCCCCTCCCCCACTGCCTGTCCCAGGCGACCACCTGAACCTGCATCCCCCTTTCCCCAGGTCACAGCTCCCTCCCTGACCCTGCACCCCCCCGACACCCCTCCCCCAGGCCAGACTCCTCTCTGGCACCCTGTGACGGCGCGTTGGGGTCCCCCGCCTCCTGCACCCCCGTAATGGCACGAACAGACTCCACCAGCCGGTAGAATAGAGGTGGTTTATTGCTTCTTCAGGATACAGCACAGCACAGATGTCATCAGGCTGCAGGGCAGGTCTAGGATGCCTCAGCCCCCCTTGATATAGGGAAGGGGGTCTCGGCTTCTAAACCCCCCAGCCTGTAGCTGAGGCTGCTTCCTCCATGCTCCCAGACAGAAACTAACTAACTCTCCTCCAGCCCTGCCCCCCAGCCAGGGCAGACTTCCACCCCCTCCCTGCACCCAGGCTCCTACCCTAAACTCCCTTCTGCACCCAACCACCCCGTCCCAGACCCCAAACCCCTCGGTAGAAATGTGGCCCTTGATCAGTTACCAAAATGCCCCCCCCCCCATTAAAAATTATTGACCAAGCCTGATACAAACGTTTTTTCAAATGTTGTTTAATCAGAGTTTAAATCCAGTTCTATACAATTAGGAGGGTTGGGGAGAGGGGGACGCAGCTGCTGGCTCCTCAGCTCCCTCACTGGCTGTCGTCCTGCTGCAAGGGAAGCAGAATCCGTCGGCGGTTCATCCCCCAAGGACTCAGGGGTACTGGGCCCCCCGGGATTTTCCCCCCCCTCCCCCCTGCGCTGAGACTTGTTCTGCTCTCTGGTCACGCCTGTCAGGCCTGCAGCCCGTAGGGTGAGCTCCTGACCCCCCCAGGGCTCCTGACACCTCTGCCCCCTCCCGCCTCCTAGGACACGGTTTCTCCCCCAACCATGCGGGTAGGACGTGGGGTGGGGGCAGCCTGAGGAAAGGGGTGGGGGGGACTCACTGAGGGGAAGAGAAGGAGACCCTGCCCCTGCCCCATTCTCCTGCATTTGCTCCGGCTGCTCACCATGTATTCCAGGAGCTGATGGGCCTGCCCATGCAGGGCGTGGGCCAGGACCAGCCCGGCCTTGCTGTGGCGCCGCAGGGGGGAGTGGGCAGCGTGCAGAGCAGTCTCCAGAAAGGCATTCTCCTGCTCTGGTGTGAAGAGCTGCCCAAAGACCTGAAATCAAGAGCACAGGAGGTTTCAGCTGACGGCCCAGAGCCCGGCCCCAACTCCTGGGGCTAAAACAGCTTCCTCCTTCCCCAAACTCCCTTCCAGACCCTGCACCCAGACGCTCTCCTCACCCGGCACCCCAAACCCTGCCCCAGGTCACCCCTTCCTCCTGCCCCCAAGGCCCTCCCAGACCTCACCCCCCTCCGCAGAACAGAGCAGCCCTAGGCCACTGGCCAACATCTTGGAGCAGCCTCCATCAAAAAGTGTTGCCCCCCCCCTCCCGCCCTGGTTCCCCTCCTACGGGAGATCCGGGCTCCGTGCGTCACTGCCCCTAGGAAGCGCCGCCCCTTTGAAACGCCGGGACAGCGTCACAAAGGGGCAGCGCCGCCCTGTCCACGGCTCGAATAGTCGAGGGAAAATGCATCGACCATTCGATCAGCGACTCACTCCCCGCTCCCCCCCGCGTCCTACCCGCACGAGGGCCCCAGCCAGCCCCACCCCCGAGCCCTGCCCTGCCCTGGCAGCGCGTCCTTACCTCTCCCACCCTGACGGTGTTGCTGTGAGCCAGGACCCACCTCTCCTTGTACCAGTGCCTGCACCACAGGTCCTCTGCCTGGTGGATGTTGAGGCCTGGAAGAGACACAACAGGGTCATTCTGCTGGCAGGTCTGAGCCCTTCCCCTCCCACGGGCCCCTGCAGGCATCCCTGGGCAAATGGAGGGGCACAGGGGGCAGAAGGACGGGAACACAGAGGGACGCATCCCCCCTTGGACCAGTCTGGGGAAAAGGGCTGGGTCCCCTCCCCCCGCCGCCGGCACCCTCAGGGTGTCCCTGGGGCCCAGATCCCTGCTGGGTTCCTTACCCCTGTGGTGCAGGACTAGTTGGAAGAGGCGGTGCACCCCCTCCCGGGCCAGCCGGCTGACGTCCTCGGAAGGGTCCGAAATGAAAAGGCCCAGCTGGGCCACGTGGTGACCCATCCTCGGCCAGTCGGCGGAGTTCTGAGGGGAGAGAGAAGAGGGGGGGTCCCTCAGCATCCTGTCCCACGCAAACGGCCGCTCCCTGAAAGGCCCAGGGTCGCCCCTCCCCAGGGAAAGGGGAACGCGGATCAGTCCCGGCCCATTCCCGACCCTGCCTCTGCCTCCCGGGGATGCTCCCAGCCCCGCGCCCTGCAGCCCCAGACCCCCCCAGCTCCGAGGTCACTTACGTCAAACCCCGGGAGGGTGGTGGCGACTCCCAGCAGGGCCGTGGTGCTGCCAAGGGCCCTGGCTCGCTCCTGGGGCAGGCGGGACTCCAGCCAGGGGCTCAGGTGCTGGGGGGAAAGAGGCAGGTCAGGACCCGTAGGGAGGCGCCAGTTCTGGGCAGAGCCTGGGGCTCCTCTCAGACTGTGCCCCCCCCAGGCACTGACACTGCTCCTCTCTCGGCCCCCCGGGGAAGCAGGGACAATGGCCCCGTCCCCCCCACGGGGCTCACCTCCAGAATCAGCTGGAGCCGGGCGGTGTCTGGGGACTCGGCGAGGAGATTGCCCAATAGGACATCGAGGATGTCAGCAAGGCCCCGGCTGAACTCCTGCAAGACAAGGGGGAGCCCTGGGTCAGAGGGGGGGCTGGGGTTGGGGGATCCAGGCCGCCAGAGGCTGCTCCTGCTCCTGGCTGGGGGGGGGGCGAGGGAGGGGACTTACCTGATTGTGGGTGGGCTCCTGCTGCCAGTCCCCAGACACTGTCTGTCCCACGGCCGCCCTCAGCAGGGGGCTCAGGAGCTGGGCCGGCAGGGGAGGCTTCAGGGTGCTGGCAGGAGAGAGGGGCAGAGACTGTTAATTCAGCAGCAGGAGACTTTCCCACTCCCTGGTCAGGGGATCTGCTCTTGGGGGAGGGTCGGGGGGGTCGGTACCTGAGGCTGCAGGCGGCGCTGAGGCAATTGGCCAAGACCAGAGGTGGGGGGGAGGCCTCCATGATCTCCTGGGAGACCCAAGGAGACAAAGGGGCGTGTGAGACTGGGGCCCCCAAGAGACGCTCACACGGCCAGCGCCCCCCACCCAGCAGGATCCAACCCCACTGCCTCCCGCTGCCCTGTAGCCCCCCTGCCCGGCACAGGGCCCCTCCCAGCACCCCCCTCCCAAACCGGGACCAGCTCAGTCCTTGTCCCCAGGCCGTCTCCTGCCCCTCCCTGCCCTGGTGACCAGCCTCTGAACCTCCTCATCCCTGCTCCCCAGGCGCATCCCCAGCAGCCCGCTCTGCTGCCTTCCAGCCCCCCCCCCCATGGCCCGGGGAGACCCCTCCCTGTCCCGAATCCCCCTTCCTGTCCAGCACCCCAGACCTGCCCCATTTCTCTGTCCCTCCCTCCTCCACCAACCCCACCCACCCACCCACCCCCTCCAGCTCTCCTGGCCCCACCCATCCCATTTCCAGGTCCCCCACCCACACCCATTGCCCAGGCACACCCCTGTCCACCCCTCGTATCCCATCCCCTCCTCCCGGCCACCGTGACTCGCTCACCACAATCCTGGCCACCACGGTGTCCCTGCTGCAGCGCGTCGCCAGGGTGCCCTCGCCCCTTTGGAGGGCGGCGAGGCAGGCGGTGGAGATGGCCAGGAGGAACCGCTGGAGGGCGGCTGGGCTCTGCACCCCAGAGAGAGTCTGTGAGCCTGGGGCCTGCCCCCCCCCCCGGGCAGCGGCAGGGCTCAGGTCTCCCAGGAGTGGAGGTGGGAGCTGCTGGTTGTCCAAGCACCCACACTCCCCCCCCATCTGCTGCCCCAAGCTTGAGGGGGCCCAGCTGGTGCATGACAAGAGACCCCAGCTTGGGGGGCCCATGTCATGCAGGAGAAGGAGCCTCAGGGGGATCCCCAGGGACAAGTCCCTCCCGGGCGGGGACGTGCTGGGAAGGGGCCGGACACACTCGGGACCCCCCATGTGGAGAAGGTTCCTACCGTGTCCCGGGTGTGGAGCTGCTCTTCGATGTCGTAAATGGACACGTCCTCCACCCAGGAGTCCACCCGCTCCTGGCAGCGCTCCGGTGAGGCGCAGGGGGACTCTGTGCGGGAGGGAAGGGAACAGGGTGACTCCAGTGGCCAGCAGGGGTCACGCGCCCCCATGTCAGGGACCCAGGGCAGGTTGGGCCCCACACGTCCCTCACAGGGACCCATCCCCCTTCCACCCTCACATCTGCCAACGCCCTCAGCAGAGCCCCCGCCAGGAACAAGAGAGCCAAGCAGCAGCCCCCGCCCCCATCCATTGCCCTGGAGCAGGGCAGACACTGGGGCTGCCCCTCCCCCCCGCCCCCCAGGTACTGGGTGAGCCCCTGGGCCCAGCGTGTTCACGGCCCCTCACCTGGGTCTGAGCGGCTGCGGGAGGTGGCCCGGCTGCAGCTGGAGGCCCAGGCGCTGCTGCTGACGGACCTGGACCCACAGCTGCAGGGGCTGGTGCGGGGAGCGACGGGCTGGGGGCTCCCGGAGACTGGCAGGTCCCCGGGGGCCGGGCAGGGCGATGCCCCCTGGTGGTAATGGGGGCTGGGCTCCCGGGGCAGATGTTTCTCTCCACAGAGGAGGAGGCCCCAGAGCCACCCTACCCGGCTGCCCCGCTGGGCTGGGTCCCGCCTTCCCAGCCGCCCCTGGAGCCAGGTCCGGGTGGGCCTGGCCGGTGGGCGAGTCGCCCCGAGCTGGTGGGATTCAGCTTCCCCGCCCGTGGGGACGGAGGAGCTGCTTCCCACCGGCCCTGGGGCCATCTTCAGGGTGTTCTTGAAGAATTGTCTGAAGCGTTTGGCCATTCTGCAAATAAGAGGAGCAAAGGGGAGCTGGGGGCGCAGCCTGAAGAGCGAAATCCAGGGATTCCCACTCCCCAGAGCGACTGCCCCCAGCCCCCAAATGGCCCCTTGATTATCGGCTTGGTCTTGCACAGGCACTGCAAGGACCTGAGGGTATGTCTACACTACAATGTGTCCAGATCTCAGGGCCATGCTTTAGGAGAGAGAGTCCAGAGGGGAACTATGAAAAGGGATTAGGGACGTTAGATATTCACTGAGTAGTCAATTAGCCTCATGATTTCTTATCGGTTACTTGACTTTTCGATAGTCCCCAGGGGCCAGCTGTCTCAGTCCTGGCTCGCGCTGGGTGCGGGACCTACCCCCTCTGCGGCTCTGCATTTACAGTGTGTTAGGAGCCAGGCCGGCAGGCAGCCTCGCTCAGTTCCAGTTTGCACCAGGTCCAGAAGCTCAGACCCAGCCCCCAGGCAAGGACTGCTGCCAGCTTGTGCTGCTGCCTCTGATACAGAGGCAGCAGTACGGAGTGCCAGGAGGGAACTGGTCTAAAAAGCACCTCCCCTTGCGACCTGGCTGCCTGTCATCCCACGCTGCTGCCTGCGTTTTTGGCGAGAGAGAGCCGCCTGTCTTGAGACACCGGTGGGGAGTCGGATTTTCAAAAGGCAGGTCTCTGTCCTTTGTGAGCCTTCCAAAGCGCTTCGGTGGGGGAAGGGGGCAGGAAGGCGGACGACACTCAGGAATTGTAGCACCCAAATCCACGGAGTGTTTCGCCAGCACCTCCTGCAACAGAGCCCAATCCCTGACAGGCTTTTAGGCAAGATAGATCATTTGAAAAAATGACAGACACAGGGTTTTCCGTCACCGCTCTCCCTTTCTTTTATTTCCCTGGGCTAACTGGCTTGTTCCTCTTTGGCTAAGGATGGAAGGGTATGTCTACACTACAATGTTAGTTCGAACTAACGGACGTGAGTTTGAACTAACATTCCTAGGTGCTACACTAGCCCTCCGCTAGTTCGAATTTAAATCGAACTAGCGGAGCACTTAGTTCGAACTAGGAAAACCTCATTTTACGAGGATTAAGTCTAGTTCGAACTTACTAGTTTGAATTAAGGGCTGTGTAGCCCCTTAATTCGAATTAGTGGGAGGCTAGCCCTCCCCAGGTTTCCCTGGTGGCCACTCTGGCCAACACCAGAGAAACTCTATTGCCCCCCTCCAGGCCCCAGACCCCTTAAAGGGGCACGGGCTGGCTACGGTGCCCGTGCCAGGTGCAAGCCTGCCAGCACCCAGCTAGCAGACCCTGCACCTGGTACAGCACAGAGCCACCCACCCGATGTCCCCCAGCCCACCCCCTCTTCCCGGGACCAGACTGGCAGCTCCCGGGAGCTTGCCCGGGACCGCAAGAGGCGGGTACCCACCTGGGTTAGTGCGGACATCGTGGAACGCGTCCACGACCTCCGCACTAGGTCACAGGAAAGTGGACGGCTAGGGCAGGAGAGCTGCCAGCCTGGCCACCCAGGAGCAGGTGTGCATGAAAATCAAGGGGGTCCACTGAGACCCCCGACCCTGAGACCTGAGCTTACAATGGCCGTCCTGGGTCAGACCAAAGGTCCATCTAGCCCAGTAGCCTGTCTGCCGACAGCGGCCAACCCTAGGGACCCTGGAGGGGATGGACCGAAGACAGTGAGCAAGCCATTTGTCTCGTGCCATCCCTCTCCAGCCTTCCACAAACCTTGGGCAGGGACACCACTCCTACCCCCTGGCTAAGACTACTCCATGGACCCAACCTCCATGACTTGATCTCCCTTCCCTTTAAACTCTGTTCCAGTTGTAGCCTTCACAGCCTCCTGCAGCAAGGAGTTCCACAGGTTAACTATTTGCCTTGGGAGATAGGCCGGCCCTTGCCCACACACAACCCGCCAACCTGAAGCAGATTCTCACCAGCAACTACACAACGCACCATAATCACTCCAACTCAGGAACCAATCCTTGCAACAAACCTCGCTGCCAACTCTACCCACATATATACACCAGCAACACCATCACAGGACCTAACCAGATCAGCCATACTCTCACTGGTACATTCTCCTGCACATCCACCAACGTAATATAGGCCATCATGTGCCAACAATGACCCACTGCTATATACATCGGCCAAACAGGACAGTCCCTACGTAAAAGAATCAATGGACACAAATCTGATATTAGGAATGGCAACATACAAAAACCTCTAGGGGAACACTTCAATCTTCCTGGACACACAATTGCAGATCTAAAAGTAGCCATCCTGCAGCAAAAAAACTTCAGGACCAGACTTCAAAGAGAAACTGAGGAGCTACAGTTCAGCTTTAAGTTTGACACAATCAGCTCTGGATTAAACAAAGACTGTCAATGGCTTGCTAACTACAAAAGCAGCTTCTGCTCTCTTGGAATTCACACCTCCAGATCAGCTGCTAGAAGTGGGCCTCATCCTCCTTGATTGGATCCACCTCCTCATCTCCAGCCTGATCCTGGCCTGCATATTTATTCCTGCCTCTGGAAATTTACACTACATGCATCTGACGAAGTGGGTCTTTGCCCACGAAAGCTTATGCTCCTACACTTCAGTTAGTCTATAAGATGACACAGGACTCCTCGTTGCTTTTGCAGATTCAGACTAACATGGCTACCCCTCTGATACTTAACTTTCTCTTACTAGTTTGAAGCCTGCTACCCATTCCTTTCCTCTGGTGTCCTCTAGTCCTTCTTTATGGGAACTCATGAAGAACTTTTCTGAATGCACCCTCTCCATCCAACCCCTGCTTTTAGAGACCTCTATTCTGTCCCTGCTCCATCTCCTCTTTTCTAAGCTGAACAGTCCCAGTCTCTGTAGCCTCTCTTCATCTGGGACCTGTTCCCAACCCCTGATCATGTTAGTTGCCCTCCCCTCTCCCAGCCTTTCTCTTCCCCTCTCCCACCTCCTTTTCCCAGTCTCCCCCACTTTTGTTCAATAAAGACAGAGTCAATGTTGGAAGAAACGTTATCTTTATTTTGTACATCAATAAGAAGGGGGGCTAGGGAAGGGTAAGTGGAAGGAGGTGAGGGAGGAATGGGGTACGAGCCCCCGATGGGGAGGACTGGGCTGGCTCTGCGGGTTCTGGGGGTGGAAGCTCTCCTGCAGCCCCCCAATTGCCCCCTCTCCCCAGATGGCAGCCTGAGGCAAGTGCAGCCGGGCTGATGGCCGAGTGCTGTGATGTGCCCAGTGTGGGCACTCCGGGCAATCCAAGCCAGGACTGCTTTGCAAGCGGGGCACCCCTGAGAACTGTCTGTCCGGGGTGGGGCTCGGGACACTTTAAGTGCAGCCCTCGGCTAGCCTGAGACTGCATCTCCACGCTCTAAGTCCTCCTCTGATGCCCTGCCGGCACTGCTTCCGGCCATCCTTAAGCCCTATTCAGGGTCCACTCAATGTGGACATGCTAGTTCGAATTAGCAAAACGCTAATTCGAACTAGTTTTTAGTTCTAGACGCGTTAGTTCAAATTCGCTTAGTTCGAATTAACTAATTCGAACTAAGTTAGTTCGAACTAACTCTGTAGTGTAGACATACCCTGAGTCTCCTACCCATCAACAGCCCCTGCTCAGCCAATCAGGGGCGAGTCTAAGCTGTGGGGGGTGGAGCTTTCTTCTGAAAGACACCGGCATAGACCTGTTCCAGCCCCACCTCACCAGTCCCCACAACGGGGGCTGCATCCCCCGCCCCACGGGCTCCTGCAAATCTCACCCAATCCCTCAGCTTGTCTGTTGTGTCACAAGCTGGGGGGTGGGAGGGCAGCAGGGGAAGGGCACAGAAGAGGTAAGAACAGAGCAGAAATGCGGGCGGGATGGAGGAACCCAGCCGGCCCCGGGCGGGATCCAAACCCCTGGGGGCTCTTACCTTTTGCACAAAGGTGTCGGGATGTGGAACTCACAGAGCACAAAGGAACCGTGAGGAGGAGACGCACCAGAGCTAAAGCAACCGGGGGTCTCCAAAGTCCCCTGGGCCCGCCCCCCCCTTTATCAGCCTGAGATGTGGGTCCCTCTGTGAGGTCACCACCTCCCCACCTGCCCTTTGCCTTATATGCTGAGGGCTGCCCAAAGCCACTGTGAGGTCACTGCCCCCCCCCCACCTCACCCCTGCCAGGCAAATGTCCTTCCTCTAGCCGCCCCTCTGGGAAGTTTGAGCCATTCCTAGGGGTGCCCCCCACTCCCTGACTGGGCATCCTGTGGCCAGCAGCTCCAGTAGCCCCACAGGCTGCTCCCTGCCCTACACTGCAGGCTTCTTGCACGAGAACTGTTTCACGCAGGAGTTCTTGCGCAAAAGGTCTCGTGCAAGAGCACCTCCACCCTGCCATGTGCTTTTGTACAAGAGTGTCCATGGCAGTTGAATGCTCTCTTGCGCAAGAAAGCTCTGCTGGCCATATTAGCCATAAAAGTGTCTTGCTCAAGAAGCCCCTGGAGCCTGTCCACGCTGCCTTCTTAAACAACAGCTCTTGCACAAAAGGGGCTTATTCCTCGTGGGGAGAGGAATAACTCTTGTGCAAGAAGGCCTCTTTTCTGATGCTTCACTGCAAATTTACTTGCGCAAAAATTCATGTGCAGTTTAGACGTGCCACAAGTTTTTGCACAAGAACAGTTGTTCTTGAGCAAAATGCCCGCACTGCAGCCGCAATGTGTACGTTAGGCATGTCCACTGGGAGCAGAGAAGAGGGTAGAGGAGCGGGGTCCTGGGATGGGCATGTTTATGTGGGGTGCACCCTTGGCTCACTCAGCACCTTTTGGGTGACCCTGCCTTGTTCTGTGCCTCAGTTTCCCCCCACTGCACCATGGGACCAGGGACTCTGCCCCACCTCGGTGTGCTTGGATGCAGTCAGGCCAGTCTGTGACAATTATAAAATTGTCAGACATATGGATGAACATAATTTGTTGGGGAAAGTCAACATGGTGTCTGTAAAGGGAAATCATGCCTTACTAATAGCCAGAGTTCTTTGAGGGAATCAACTATCATGTGGTCAAGGGGGATGCAGTGGAGATAGTGCATTTAGATTTCCAGAAAGCCTCTGACAAGGTCCCTCACCCAAGGTTCTTAAGTAAAGCAAGTTGTCATGGGAGAATAGGCTCGGCTTATGGTCTCCCCATAACCCTCCTGCAGCTGGTTCTGCCGCATCCAGCCGCTCAGACCCATACCCTCCCCATTGGACACATGCCTCAGTTTCTCTCCAATGGGCACATGCCCTGGTCTCAGATCTCCCCACAGGCGCATGCCCCTGTCTCTCTGCAATACTCACCGAGGAAAAGGATGGTGAGAGCAGATCCCATAATGGGGCAGTGAAGGGTACCACCGATCCCCTAATGCGCAGCTCCACCCCTCCTCAAATAAGGTACTCAGCTGGTGGTTGCAGCTACAGGAAGTCAATAATATTACATCTCTTCTGGCATACCTTGCCTCTTATCGGCAGGCGACATCTCGTGCAATCACAGTTAATTAGAGGTCTTTGCAAAACCGAGGAAATTATCAGCCTGGCTCAGTGTCCTGCAGCTCCAGCTTGTCCGTATCCCTGTGGGGAGAAAGGGAAGTCTCCTCTGTCTGTGGGGAGCCAGGAGATCACAGGTTCTGAAATTCAATCATTGACTGACCATTATTTCCATGACGATTCCCCTCCCCCTTTCTTTGTTTCTAGATCCAAGTGGTTGGTGACTCATGTAAATAAAATCAGGACGTGATCATGCAATTAAAGGAAGCTGTTGTGAGGCCTGTTAGTGAAGGGACAGAGTTAAGGGTGGTTAGGGAACAGTAAGTGGCATTTCCTGGCTTTGGAGGCTTTGATTCTTTAAAGCCTCCTGCTCAGCTTGCAAACCTGCCCACGTGCAACACAAGCCCTGGCACCATGCGAGGAATGGGCATGAAGGGGAACACCTGGGTTCACTGCCCCTTGCACCATAGCTGAGCGGTGTTGGCGGCTTTACGCTGTAACGCTTGGTTCTAAGGGTCTTTAGTCAGCCTGTGAATTAAATCAGCCAGGTTCAAAAGAAAATGGGAGCAAGAGAAATTCCATTCAACCCAATGGGTCACCAACCAGGAGAGACTCAGGGACTTTCCCATGTGCCACATAAACCTTGCCCACTGAGCTGCCAGTGGGTGTGTGGCTAGGCCCCTAGAGAGGGACATAAGCTGTGTTTGTGCAGCTGCTGGCTACCTGGCAGGAGTAAGCTAGTAGTCAGCCACATTTGGCCCTGGTCCCAGCTCTGGGAGGGGAGTGGGGACTAAGGGTTAGAGGAGGAGGTTGGGAACTAGGACTCCCATGTAACAGCTAAGAACCAAGCCCTTTCTGTTTGCAGATCCTGGTTGGGCCTGGGCAGCCCTTAGACCTGCTGTGGGAAGCCAGACTCATAAGCCTCCCCCAGCAACACACAGAGAGCCCCTTCCCTCCCCCTCTCCTCCCCCCCCCCCTCCCGCCAGCTGCAGAACGATACAGATGCTGAGAGCATCTCTGGGCAGGCTCAGCTGAAGGGACTTGCCCCAGGCCAGGTGTTCCCCTCCCTTGGAGACCAACATCATTCCCCTTCTCATGGGCCCACAGGTCACATCCACACTTGGCCCGTTGGCCCTGGGGGAACCCGCTTCAGGGCGACAGCCCCTTCTCGTATGGTCCTTGGGGCCACACACTCCTGGGGGGGCACTAGAGGCCTTTATTTCCAACCTTCTACTGTGCTGCTTTCCATGGGAACCTCCCAACCAGCACACACAGGGACAAGGGCCGGCAATTCCTCCTGTGGCCGCTAGGTGGCGCTGCAGCCTCGCACTGCCCCATTCCCCAGAGAATCTGGATTTGTGCTGATCTGATCTGGCCCCTCTGCATTTGATGGGATAAATGAGGCCCTGTTGCACTCGCGGCTGGCTGAGTCAGGCTATGTCTGCACTCGCGGCTTCTGGCCTGAGAAATATGCAAATGAGGCTAAGCGTGGAATATCGCCTAATGAGCCACCATTTTTGCAGAAGAGGCTCTTGCGCCAGAAGGAGCTGTCTGCACTGCCCCTTTCTGTGCAAGAAAAACCCTCTTGCGCGATGCTGTTACGCCGATTATTTACAGGAATAACGGCATTGCGCAAGAGTGTAAAGCTGCAAAGTTGCCATCCCCACTCAGCTATGCAGTAAAGAGCAGCAAACCCATCACACCTGCTTTTCTCCCCATCACACCTGTTCTTCTCATGGTGCCAGGGCTCATGTTGCACATGGGCAGGATTCCAGGCTAAGCAGTAGGCTTTGAATAGTCAAACTCTCCGGAACCAAGAAATGCCACTTACTGTTTCCCAAACACCCTTAACTCTGCCCCCTCACGCACATGCCTTATGACACCTTCCTTTAAATGGTCAGTCCCCCCCCGCTAAAAAAATCCTAATACCCAGATTTTGGGGAATCCGCTGCCACCACCCAAGTAAATCCAAGAAAACCAGGGAAGAGATCACGTGGGAAACCTCCTACCTAAGGTAAAACTCTCCCCATGCCCCAAGCTCTGTTTTACTTGGAGTTGGGAAAACAGGAGATTCACAGACAACAATGAACTCTGCCCTTGTAAGTAGTCACTGAGTCCTAAGGACACAACAATCAATCAATCTCAGGTAATTACAAGATATAACAATTCTTTATTATCAAAATAAAACTACAGTAGCAAGCACAGTAAAGTGGTCAGATGGAAAGAGCCACCAAATTGATAAAGATACTCAGGGAACCCCATGGGCTAAAACTTGGTTACAAAGAAAAAAGAAAAACACAATTAACAGCTTAGACATTATTTCCAAATCCCCAAACAAGGAAAACAACAAATTATTGACGGACTAGCTAAACTTTTCCCTACTTACACATTCTAAGAAATCCGTTCTTGGAGAGAGAATCATAGAATCATAGAATACTAGGGCTGGAAGGGACCCCGAGAGGTCATCGAGTCCAGTCCCCTGCCCCTATAGTAGGACCAAATACTGTCTAGACCATCCCTGATAGACATTTATCTAACCTACTCTTAAATATCTCCAGAGATGGGGATTCCACAACCTCCCTGGGCAATTTATTCCAGTATTTGACAACCCTCACAGTTAGGAACTTTTTCCTAATGTCCAACCTAAACCTCCCTTGCTGCAGTTTAAGCCCATTGCTTCTTTTTCTATCCCCAGAGGCCAAGATGAACAAGTTTTCTCCCTCCCCCTTATGACACACTTTTAGATACCTGAAAACGACTATCATATCGCCTCTCAATCTTCTCTTTTCTAAACTAAACAAACCCAATTCTTTCAGCCTTCCTTCATAGGTCCTGTTCTCTAGACCTTGAATGAGTCTTGTTGCTCTTCTCTGGACCCTCTCCAATTTCTTCACATCTTTCTTGAAATGCGGTGTCCAGAACAGGACACAATACTCAAACTGAGGCCTAACCAGCGCAGAGTAGAGCAGAAGAATGATTTGTCATGTCTTGCTCACAACATACCTGTTAATGCATCTCAGAATCATGTTTGGTTTTTTTTGCAACAGCATCACGCTGCTGACTCATATTCAGCTTGTGGTCCACTATAACCCCTAGATCCCTTTCTGCCGTACTCCTTCCTAGACAGTCGCTTCCCATTCTCCCATTTCCCTCAGTCTTGGAAGAGACTACTCTACCTCTCAAACACAGAAGAGAGAGAGAAAACCCCTGTTTTTCAGTTTGAATTTTCTACCTGCATTGTTATTGACTTACCACCTGATACTTGGCTAGCTACAGGGTTAACCCCTTAGTCACCAGACACTGGTCAGCACTCCTGATTATGACAACCCGGCTCCCAGCCTAGTGTACCCTCCCCAAAGAAGACGACCTCCCTCCCTCCCTCCCTTCCCACAGAGACATGGACAAGCTGGTGCTGCTGGACATTTGGCTAGGCTGATGATTTCAGGGTTTCCTCGGTTTTGCAGAGACCTCTGGTAACTGTGACCACATGAGATTTTGCCTGCAGATGAGAAACAAGGGGTGGTGGATGCAGGGGAACTCCTTATTTGAGGCTGGGTGGAGCTGGGAAAAGGGGTGTGGCTGGTGCCCCTCACTGGCCCATTATGGCATCTGCTCTCACCATCGTTTTCCTCAGTGAGTATTGCAGATAGACAGGAGTGGACAGGGTGGATCTGAGACCAGGGGGTGGGCCCATGGGGGTGGGTCTGAGATCAGGGTGTGTGCCCACAGGGAGAGGGGAGGGAATCTGAGACCAGCGCATGTACCCATGGGACTGAGGGTGAGGCATGTGACTGGGTGGGGCAGTACCAGGTGCGGGCGGGGGAAGGGATTCAGGAGAGACCATAAGCTGAGCCTGTTCTCTGGGGGGTGTCACTGCATCACTCTCTGGGGACCATCCTCCCTGCCCCATTGATCTAGTGACTTCCTCTATGGGGGCAGAGGACAGGTGCTGACTGCGGCATTCAGGATGGGTTTGGGGACAGGGCCCCCCGCTTAGTCTGCAGCGCTGGGGGGTCCAGTTCGGCATAGGTGAGTCCCTCAGTGCTGGGGTTGGGCTCCTGGGGTAGGGAGGGAAGAGAGTCACTATGTGTATTAGTCAAAACCAGCACACAAACACACACAGCCACACACCAGACAGTCCTGATCCCAGACAGCAGGGGGTATTCATATGCAGTGAGGGGGTGCATGGTGCATTGGTGTGGGGTGAGGCAAGGCACAGAGCTGGGGAGTTTTGGGGGGCACTTACAAAGACATCTTGCAGTTTCCCTTGGCCCACGAGGGCATCTGTGGAACAAAGACACTCAGGGGCAGGGAGGGTGTGAGAAAGCCGGAATCTGTGGCTAGTTATACAGGGTGTCTATACACCATGGGCTGAGCCAATTCCCTGGAGTGAGGATGGGACACAGGGACTGGGGCTGGATCAGTGTCCCTGGGATCGCAGGATGGGTCCCAGTGAGACCCTCAACGAGATACGGCCCCTGCCTGGCTCCATGGAAACCACAATCCCTAATGACTCGTGCTAATCACCACGAGCCCTGTCCTGGGTGTGAAAGTAGAAAGAATTATACTGTAAGAAAAAGATGAATTGTGCTGTAATAATTGAATAAGTTGAAGGAATTCTGTTTGTCTTTTTAAGAGGAAGAAGAAAAGTATGTTAATGTTGATTGTAGGTATGCAGATCAAGGTGCTAGCCAATTTGGGCCTGAGTTTAACAGGAAAAGAAACATTAGGTGTTAGACAGGAAACAATTCCAGATAATCAGGGAGATATAGCCAGGAGATTGCTGTGTGCTTAATATTGAAATGAAGAGTACTTGAGTAGCCTCACACTAATTATGTGAAGTTTTGCCCCCCTTTTAATCCTGTTAATTTTGGCTTTCTTTTGACTGTATAAATCAAGAGGTTTGAACCTTGTATGGCACTCACATTTTCTGAATGCATTTTAGCAAAGCTTTGCTGAAATAAACAGAGCAGTCTGCCAAATCTGTGAGTCCTGTCTGACTTTGACAATTTGGAGGTTCCACCGAGATGGCAACCGTCTTCGCTGAGGCTGTGTGATCCCTGACTGTCTGGCAGGATGACCGTGGTAGCCGGCACCTGGGCATTTGGCCCGAGCGGTCCTCCACCAGAACGGAAAGGTGCACAACCACAGCGAAGTCTACGCCATCGAACCTGTTGGTTCCTGCTCTGTTCTGGTAGGGATCCCGGGATCTAACATCAGGACTCTGGTCAGGTAATTATTTTGTCCGGACTGAGGACTGTCTTGTCTCTGTGTCTATCCGTCTTCCCTGTGGTGTGAGTGAGTCTGGGAGCCATCCCTGTCCAGGGACTGGCCGACCAAGGGGCTCCTGTCCCCGCGGTCTGTGTGACTGGAATCTGCACAATCGCAGCCGCACCGCACCTTGGATAAAATCCTTGGAGTGAACGCAAGGGCGATTGAGGCAGTAGCCTGTGGGCTTCTTTTGTGTGTTGCACTGGGCACCGCTCTGACGAACCCGAATTTCCTCCTTGTGTGATTGGTGTATGAAGTCCTCCTGTATGGGTAACTAGACATCTAAGCAGGGATAGTTCCCTAAAGGGACCCTGGCTCAGTTTATATATTTTAGAAAGGGTCCGGACTCCTGTAAATTTCTGGAAAAATGATCTAGATTAACTCTGGGGGGATCCCAAAACTCAGTGGCCACTGTTAGGATCTTGGAACAAAGACCAAGTGGACGTCTTAAAAGACAAACTTGGCCTTCCCAAAACTAAATTGGCTAGAGGAGAGGTAGATAGCTTCATGCAGTGGTGGGACGAGGCAAATCTTAAATGAACTGAATCGAAGCTCGCCTCCCTTAAAAATTCTAATTATAAGAAAAAGCTTTATTGGAAACCTCCTCTCCCACCACCAGACCGAGCGCTTCCCTTTACCCCGTCCTCCAAGAAGACTCAGACCGGTCCCACTTGAAGCTATAAACCCTGGACCCACACGGAGCTCCACTCGATTTTAAAAGGTTTTCCAAAGCCCCAGGAAAACCCTACCAAATTTGCAGAGGAATTTTGCTAGTGTGCAATGCCTATGAACCCTCTGAAGCAGACCTCCTGCAACTGTGTAAACTACTTATAACCCCGTAAACAGCAACAAAGAAAAAAACCCGGGCAACTATCACACAGACTGACTGATGGTTTTTTTGTTTGGTTGGTTGGGTTTTTTTGGGTTTTTTGGGATACAGCAACCAGGTAAAAATGGACAGGGCGCCCTGGCGCATGCGTTTGTTAATAGCCTCTTATCTGCTATTAGCAGTATGTTAAAGCAAATAAGTGTTGGATGGGAGGCCAAGACCATGGACAAATTGCAAGCAGTGGCAGAGCATTGCCACTGCACTCTAAAAAGAAAGAGAAGCAGTCCTCACAAAAGTTGATAGCTCTGCAAATACAGCATTATTCAGGGCAGGGCAGACAGTACTGGGAATGGGGAGGGTACCAAGAATGGGGATAAGGTCAGAGAAGGGGTCGTGGCACCGGGTTTTTGGGATTTAAAGGTTTCAGCTCCGGTCATATCCACCCTGTGGGAACAAGGCATTATTGTCCCCTGTTCCAGCCCCTGTAACACCCCTATCCTCCTCCCAGTTCGAAAAGCTGATGGTAAATCATGGCGGTTTGTTCAGGATCTTCAAGCTATTAACTGCATTGTTGTACCCACCTTTCCTGTAATCCCTAACCCAGCAACTAATCTGGCTTCTATCCTGCCAGATGCAACTCATTTTACTGATGTTGATCTGTGTTCTGCTTTCTTTTCTGTCCCGGTTCACCCTAAGTCCCAGTATCTTTTTGCCTTTTCTTACAAGGAGCAGCAGTATGCTTCCCAAGGGGTACACAGAAAGCCCGTCTTACTTTTCCCAAGCATTAGCCAAAGACCTTGTTGACCTGGTCTTCCCCTCTGGGTCCACATTGGTCCAATGTGTAAATGATCTACTCCTCTGTTCCCCTTCATTATCTGCCTCAGAAACTGACTCTTTAGTGCTTCTCACTGCCCTCCCAGCCACCTTAGTGTTACCTGACTACTGTAAGCCTTTACCCTTTTCTGCCACGAGCAATCTGGTTGTGCACTTGGGGTTCTTACTCAGGAGCATGGTGGCAAAAATCGTCCAGTAGCTTATTTCTCTGCCACCTTGGATCCTGTTGCCCAAGGTCTACCCCCCTGTCTGCGTGCTGTGGCTGCCGCGGCACGCCTAATTGAAATGTCTGAGTCCCTTGTCCTCCGCTCTCCTGTTTCTCTCATGGTCCCTCACTCTATAGATACTCTCCTGCTACAATGTAATACAGCTCACCTTTCCTCCGCCCGCCTCACTTTTACTGCTTTCGGCTTCGCATATCACCATAAAGTGCTGTTCTCAGTTGAACCCTGCCACTCTCCTTCCTCTGTCTAATGACGGTGAACCCCACGACTGCCTTGCAAGTGTCTCTGCTGTCACCGTCTCATGCCCCGACCTTTCTGATGTCCCTCTCTCTAACTCCGACCTTGTGTTATTCACTGACGGTTCCTGCTTTAGAGATAGCCAAGGTCGTCTCCTCGCAGGATACGTTGTGGTATCACTCTCTGAAACCCTAGAAGCTGCGCCTTTACCTTCTGTGACCTCAGCACAAGTCGCTGAACTAGTTGCCCTAACCCACGCTTGCTTTCTGGCTGAGGGACGCTCCGCCACCATTTACACTGATTCTCGATATGCTTTTGGGGTTGTACATGACTTTGGCACCCTCTGGCAAGCTCGGGGTTTCCTTACCTCTGCTGGTACCCCTATCAAGAATGGCCCCTACATTGCTGCTCTCCTGTATGCACTCCCATCTGCATTAGCTATTGTTAAGTGCCCTGGTCACTCCACAGCAGATACTGATGTTGCTAAGGGTAATGCTGCCATAGAACCTTCCCCAGGTGCGTTTCTCGGTTCCCTTTCTGTTTCTGTACCACCGCAGTCCCTTTCTAAAGTCACCCTGCTCCAAGACTCTGCCTCAGAAACAGAAAAAGACTCCTGGGTCGCCCAGGGTTGCTCTCTACACCCTGATTCCCTTTGGCGCCCCCTTATTGGTGCCTTTGTGGCCCCCTTTTCGCTCTACCCAGCTCTGGCCGCCCTGCTACACGGCATTTCGCATGTCGGAAAGGAGGGTATGATCTCTGCTGTAACTAAGGCAGAATGGTGGGCCCCCCATTTCAGCTCTTTTGCAGCTCACCACTGTGCCGCCTGTACCACTTGCCAAAGCTACAATGTTGGCAAACCTGTAAAGGTAGCTCAAGGGTTCTGGGGCCTGCCCCAAGCACTGTTCTTGCATTGGCAGCTTGATTTTGTACAAATGCCTGTGTGTCAACTATATGAATTTATTTGGGTTATGGTATGCTTATTTTCGGGTTGGATTGAAGTCTTTCCTTGTCGCAAAGCTGATTCGCTGTCTGTTGCCAAATGTTTGTTAAATCATATTATGCCTGCCAAAGAAACTCCTGCCACTCTGTCCAGTGACCGGGGTACACGTTTTACTGAACAACTTGTTCAGCACTGGATCGTGTGTTACATGTCACACACCTGCTGCACTGTCCCTACCATCCCAAAGACATAAATTAAGTCCTTTTGAAATTGTTTATGTGAACAATGGCTACCATTACTCCAGTCTCAGACTTGAACTTGACTCACAGTACACTCCTTCAGTACTGCAAGGGACTAATGCAAGCTGTAAGTCACTTCCATTCACAGGTTCGAGCCGCCTGGCCGACGGAACCCACCTCGGATGCCTGCCACACTCTCGAGACAGGTGATTGGGTCTACGTACGACACCACCAACGAAAACACGCCATGGAACCCCGGTGGAAGGGCCTGCATCAGGTGCTGCTCACTGCCCAGACGGCTGTTAAGTTATCCGGCATCGCAGCATGGATACAGGCTTCGCAGTGTAAGAAGGCACCATCCCCAGCGGACCAATCATCACCTCAGGACCATGCAGAGTCAATTTTGACTCCAGAAGAAGACGTAGAGGAACAGCCTGCAATACCTTACAACCTACGTTCGCGTAAGGATTGCCTGAAGCAGATGAGGACCAAAAGCAAGGCCCAAGAAGAAGCAGTAGTGAGCCTAGCGCCTGCTGCCTGGTGGACATAAAACCGTAACTGCGGTTCCCTCAGTGGAGGTTGTCAGAACCAAAAGGGTCTTGCCTCCAACATGTGCCACTGGTGTCTTAAGATCTGGGGAATCCACAATGACAATGACAATTCTTTTATCCACCAGCAAGTATGGATCGCTCAGACCCTTAATATCTCTAATTGCTGGGTCTGCAGCCACATTCCATCCCACTCACAAGCTGGTTCCTGTCTTGGCAATCCCACTTAATTCCCCAGGCCTCACCCGTTTAACAAGACATGGAACAGTAATGACACTTGGGAAGCAGTGGGAATAATTGTGGGAATAAATGTATCTAAACGGATAAGTGTGGAGGAGAAAAAAGGTCACTGGTGTTTGGTGTGTAATGGGACGGGGCTGAATCTGGGGAGGAGCAGTTGTCTCCAGCATATTGTAACATCAGTACAATCTTTAATGCCATGCAAATAACACCACTCCCCGTAAGGAGAATCACCGTGTGCCCTTCGGGGGATATTACTCCTCCTTTGTAGACACCTATATGGCAAAGGGGTGCAACCGACCCTTCCCGGCTTTGATAGGGCATCATTGGGTCTGTGGAACAAAGGCCTATACCACATTACCAGTTAACTGGTCAGGTATCTGTTATCCCGCCCAGCTCTTCCCACAATTCCGAGTGTTAGAGTCCTTCCCATGAGAACGCCTCCGTAATTTTAGGCGAAAAAGAAGGGACTTGTCGGATGCCCAATGGTATGTGAATCACATAAGCCCTTTAACTTGGGAAGAGGCTATTGGTGGTTCCTTTGACCCACTTGGGGGAGTAATACATCATGCAAAAAGGCTTCTGAGGTTACAAACAGTAGTTAAAATCATGGAAAATGAAACTGGAAAAAGTTTAAGGGCCCTGGCCAAAGAAACAGGAGCGATCAGACAAGTGGTCCTCCAAAACCGTCAGGCATTGGATATAGTGCTGGCAGCAAAAGGAGGGACCTGTGCTCTCATTGGCAAAGAATGTTGTGTATATATACCAGACAACACCAATGATAGAATAGATCGCGCTAGCTACTTAAAAAAGATTGCATACCTTTCCAACGAAGAGCCAAGTTCCCTGTGAAAATGGCTAAGTAACTTGTCCAATTTCTCTGGCATAGGAAACTGGTTGTTTCAGGAAGCCCTGACTATCCTATTTGGAATCTTAATAATTTTTGTATGTTTTCAGTTAATCTCCTGTTGTATCCAAAACTGTGCAAGACATGTCACAGACATGTCCCCTCACCAGAGTGCTAATCTGATGCTTTTAAATATCACTAATGAACAAAAAGACAAAGAACGGTTAATGCAAGGAACCCAGTAATTGTTGGTCATAGGCGAGGCTTGACCAAAAGGAGGGATTGTGAAAGTAGAAAGAATTATACTGTAGGAGAAAGATGAATTGTACTGTAATAATTGAATAAGTTGAAGGAATTCTGTTTGTCTTTTAAGAGGAAGAAGAAAAGTATGTTAATGTTGATTGTAGGTATGCAGATCAAGGTGCTAGCCAATTTGGGCCTGAGTTTAACAGGAAGAGAAACATTAGGTGTTAGACAGAAAGCAATTCTAGATAATCAGGGAGATATAGCCAGGAGATTGCTGTGTGCTTGATATTGAAATGAAGATACTTAACCACACTAATAATGTGAAGTTTTGCCACACCCTTTGATCTTGTTAACTTGGCCTTTTGACTGTATAAAATCAAGGGGTTTGAACCTTGTATGGTACTCACATTTTCTGAATGCATTTTAGCAAAGCTTTGCTGAAATAAACAGAGCAGTCTGCCAAATCTGTGAGTCCTGTCTGACTTTGACACTTCCCAGGGTGCCCTGGTGGCCACTCCAGCCTCAACCAAGATCACTCCTCTCCTTCCTCCCTCCCCGGAGCCTTTAGGGGTTGACTCTGGCCACAGTGTCTGTGCCAGTTCCAAGCCTGCCAGGCCAGAGCCAGCAGTCACTACCCCTGATCCAGTGGCCCCCAAACATGAGCCAGCAAAGACTGGCAGCCAGCCCTCCACCACTCGCCAGGAGCAGTCTGCCAGCTCCCAGGAGCCTGACAGGGGCTGGAGAAGGCGGGCACCTTCCTGGTCCAGGGTGGAGATCATGGACCTTATTCAGGTTTGGGGGGATTGCCCCCAATGTCCATGATCTCTGCACTAGAGAGAGGAATGCGGCCGTCAATGGCAGGATAGCTGCCAGCGTGGCACTAAAGGCCACATGTGAACCCAGGAGCAAGTTTGCATGAAAATCAAGTTGGTCTGGAGAGCCCCCCAACCCTGAGCCTTGACCTTCCCCTCCCCTTTCTTCCCCTTGCTTCCTCCCCCCAAGTTTTCCCCCTTCCCTCTCCCCCCCCTCTCTTCTCCTCTCTCCCGCCTCCTTTCCCCAGTCTCACCAGAGTTTCATTCTCCCCCCTCTCCCCCGGGGTTTTGTTAAATAAAGATAGTTTGTGTTCATGAAAATACGTGTATTTTATTTGACATCAGGAAGGGGGCTTAGGGAGAGGTAAGTGGAAGGACGTGAGGGAGGAATGAGGCACAAGCCCCCAGTGGGGCAGACCAGAGAGGCTCTGAGGGCTCCTCAGGATGGAAGCTCTCCCGCAGGGCCTCCTGGACACTGACAGCCCCCTGATGGACCTCTCAGATGGCAGCCTGCAGAAAGTTCAGACAGGTCCGCAGCAACGCGTCCACGAAAAGCACCAGAGTGCCCAGGGGCAGCTCTGGCTTCACGTTGCAGAGTGCTGTGATGTCCCGAGTGAAGGCAACCAGAGCACACAGAGACAAAATGGTTTCCTGTCCCTCATGGAGGTAGGCAAGCAAGCAGGGAAACCTGAGAACTGGCTGTCCAAGGGGGTGCCTTTAAGCACAGGCCTCAGACAGCCTCAGGCAGCAGCCACACAAAGTAACTCCTGACCTGATGCCCTGC